>NC_057807.1:668184963-668471266 GCF_018294505.1 Triticum aestivum | reverse complement strand
AGCCCCGCCACATGGCTAGCACCGTTGAACTCTATTGAGGAGGCCACGGTTCGAGCCCCACCTCCCTCCTCGCAAAAATGCTAGACTCACGGGGGCCACATGGCTAGCACCGTTGAACTCTATTGAGGAGGCCACGGTTCGAGCCCCACCTCCCTCCCCAAAAAACGCTAGACTCACGGGGGAGCTTTTACAGGCTTTACGAACTGACCCTTCCTCCCCTCACAAATCTCCCCCCCCCCCCTGATTTTCAGGGTGGGGCCCGCCTCATCTACTAACCAATTAAAATAATCTACCTCAGTCTTCGCCCGTAAAAGTCATGTAAACACTTCGTGAATGTAGCATTGCTGCCCCTCCCAGTGTCCTTTCTTTTCCTATGTTTTCTTTTGAAGTGGGCCGGCTCGTTACTGCTGAAGCTCGCAGCGAGAGTTTCTACGGGCTCGCTTAATGCGAGAATAGCATTCGCGGCTATTCTCCAACCTATGAAATAAATAGGATCCCACACTACTTATAGTTATATCTGTATAGGATGCACATCTGCCTTCGATCTTATCTGGCTGGCGGCCCATAAACCACGTGTTTTATCCTTTAACCTCTCCCAGTTTGGGGAAGCTTCCACCCCGGTTTTGAGAAGCTTCAACGGTGGTTTATCTTTTTTCTGGTTTTTTGGACCGCATGTTAAATTTTTTTCCCTCCTCTCTTTTTCATATTTTTTTAATTTGCAAACTTTTAAAAAATTTGTGAACTTCTTTCAAATTCATGTACATTTTTTCAATTCATGGTCTTTTCTCAAATTCATGAACTTTTCATGAATTCATGAACTTTGTCAAATGCGTGAACCTTTCTCAAGTCGTGATCTTTTTTTTTCAAATTTTGGGAACTTTTTCCAAATTTGTGAACATTTTCAAAATCCTAAAAAATTTCAAATTTCAGGATCTTTCCAAATTTTGCGATGTTCTTTTCAAATTTGTGAATTATTTTTTGATTTTGTTAACTTTTCTCAAGTTCAGGAACTTTTCCCATTTTTGTGTACCTTTTTCAATTTTTTGTAAACTTTTAAAAATCTGTGAAAATTTCCATATTCATGTTTATTTTTATTTTTTGGTGATTCCTTTTCAAATTTATGATTTTTTGTTTTAAAATAATTGAACTCTTTCAAAAGTCAATGATAACAAGTACGCAAACATCATCTGGTTAGACACATGTGATTGAGATAACTTGGATACGAGAGTACGAATATGAGTAAAGAGAACTAACCGGCAACGAGGATAACAAGTGCAGTGATTAAAGTGTTGATCACGATCCAGCCTTGCGTTTTGTAACGTATAGCAAAGAAAATAGAATGATATGTAGGAACAAAAGGGTCACTTGAGAGCTTCCTAAATATTGGGTGTTAACAGGGGTGTCAAAATCCTGCTCTTAACTATTAATTAACTGGAAAGTGTTTCAGGTCATGTCCATTTATTTCTCAACCTGCAGGGTCACACTTAACGATTAGTAATATTTATGAGAACTTGGGGACCAAAGAGAATGAGCTCCGAAAGTATTTCAAATGGATCGAACTGTTCTGAATGGTCTCGGAAGCATTTCAAAAATCCTGGAAAGGTATAATTAACGTCCACAGTTGTTTCGGTCTATTTATGGAAAGTTCTATCAAGAGCAAATCAAATCCAAGGAGGAGTCCTCACGCATAGCTACTCTCTCTCTCTCTCTCTCTCTCTCTCTCTCTCTCTCTTGAATTGGTCAAATAAAATTAGAGTCCTAATTAGACAGCAATCGCCGCTAGGCTAATCACTCTCTGTCGTGGAATTGTCACGGCAGATGCCCTAGCATAAGGACTTAGGTGTGGAGCCATCGCAATGTAGTTAGCTTGAAGGGGTTAAAACGGGACAAGGGACACAGAGAGTTTACCCAGGTTCGGCCCCTCGCAACGAGGTAAAGGCCTACTCCTGCATTAGGTTGTATTGCTTGGGTTTCGATTACCAGGGAGCGAATATGTTTGACCTAGTTCTCATTGTTTCTTGCCTTTACCCGCCGCCAGGTCACCCCTTTATATACACAGGCTGATGCCCGGTGGCTTACAGAGTCCCGGTCGGCTCATACACAACGTGTCCGGCTTGGTGACTGAACTAAACTTTCCTTATCATACAAGTGAAACATATGGCGGTTTACACCGGTGGGCCTCAAGCCTCCTCCGGGTCTTGGGCCTTCAGTAAGCTTGCTTCATGAACCGCCATCTTCAACATCTTCTTGGGCCTCCTCATTATGAACCGCCAGTGGCATGACTCGGCCCCTCCTGGGCGGGTCATACCCAATAGTCATATCCCCAACATTAGGCCCCACGTTGATGTGAACTTGTTCATATCAATCTTCAACACTTAGAAAAAATCCTTCCTTGTCAGTCCTTATGAAATCTTATGACCCGCCCTGACGTCAGCTCACAGAATCGCGGTAAGCCGCCATGACGTCATCTCACATTAATATCATATGAAGCTCAAATCTCAATATGCCTTCACTTTTAATGAATCTGTGAAAATCAAGGCATCTTTGCTGTCACAATCTTTTTTGGCCTCCTCGATTCTCGTGCATGCCACTTATCCTTCTGCCTTATAAATAGGGCTAGGGGCCCCTTTCATTTTTTTCCTTGCCTCCTCGTCTTCGTCCTCTTCCTCACAACACCTCCATCGCCCGAGCTCCGCCGCCGCCGTCGACCTTCATCCGCTTTGTCAACCTCGGCCGCTGCATCGACCTGAATGCACCAGAGCTCGTTTGCGCGCCTCCGCTGTTCAACAGCCTCGGTAAGCCTTCCTCTTCCCTCACCATAGATCTGCATTAGGGTTTTCTTAAAGTTCTTCGGAGTTCATCTCCGTTCCTCTTTGTTCCTCCCTGTCTTTGTAGTTTTGATGTGAGGTTAAGCGCTCATCTTGCGCGGCATCACTCATTTTTGATACTTGAACGCCCCCTCCGTGAGAGATCCCATCTGAGCACATGAACTGCTCTGCTGCCGCAATTTAGGTTTGGAATTTTCTTCATTATTTGAACTGCTGTAGATCCAAAATTATAGCATCGATCTGTGAAAGCTGTTTTTGCAACACTTAGCAATTTTTCCACTCATAGATCTGAAAATTGATAGCTGTGTGGGCGGCTTAACTTATAAACCATAACCCGCCAGGTACCATTAGTCCCCTCTTAAGCCGCCAATAGTTTGCCTTGCATAACTGTTGGGGAATGTAGTAATTTCAAAAAAAAAAATCCTACACACACGCAAGATCATGGTGATGCATAGCAACGAGAGGGAAGAGTGTTGTCCATGTACCCTCGTAGACCAAAAGCGGAAGCGTTAGAACAACACGGTTGATGTAGTCGTACGTCTTCACGGCCCGACCGATCAAGCACCGAAAGCACGACACCTCCGAGTTCTAGCACACGTTCAGCTTGATGACGTCCCTCGAACTCCGATCCAGGCGAGTGTCGAGGGAGAGTTCCGTCAGCACGACGGCGTGGTGACGATTATGATGTTCTACCGATGCAGGGCTTCGCCTAAGCACCGCTACAATATTATTGAGGTGGAATATAGTGGAGGGGGGCACCGCACACGGCTAATAGATCTCAAGGATCAATTGTTGTTTTTTTCTAGAGGTGCCCCCCACCCCCGTATATAAAGGAGCAAGGGGGGAGGGGGCGGCCGGCCAGGAGGAGTCCTACTCCCACCGGGAGTAGGACTCCCTCATTTCCTTGTCCAACTTGGAGAGGGGGAAGGAAGGGAGAGAGGGGAGGAAGGAAAGGGGGGCGCCCCCCTCCTTGTCCTATTCGGACTAGAGGGGGAGGGGGCACGCGGCCCTCCCTGGCTGCCCCTCCTCTTCTCCACTTTGGGCCCATGAGGCCCATTAACCCCCCCGGGGGGTTCCGGTAACCCCCCGGTCCTCCGGTATATATCCGATAACCCCCGGAACCATTCCGGTGTCTGAATATAGTCGTCCAATATATCAATATTCATGTCTCGACCATTTCGAGACTCCTCGTCATGTCCGTGATCACATCCGGGACTCCGAACAACCTTCGCTTCATCAAAACTCATAAATTCATAATATAACCGTCATCGAAACTTTAAGCGTGCGGACCCTACGGGTTCGAGAACTATGTAGACATGACCGAGACATGTCTCCGGTCAATAACCAATAGAGGAACCTGGATGCTCATATTGTCTCCTACATATTCTACGAAGATCTTTATCGGTCAAACCGCATAACAAAATACGTTGTTCCCTTTGTCATCGGTATGTTACTTGCCCGAGATTTGATCGTCGGTATCTCAATACCTAGTTCAATCTCGTTACCGGCAAGTCTCTTTACTCGTTATGTAATGCATCATTCCGTAACTAACTCATTGGCTACATTGCTTGCAAGGCTTATAGTGATGTGCATTACCGAGAGGGCCCATAGATACCTCTCCGACAATCGGAGTGACAAAACCTAATCTCGAAATACACCAACTCAACATGTACCTTTGGAGACACCTGTAGAGCTCCTTTATAATCACCCAGTTATGTTGTGACGTTTGGTAGCACACAAAGTGTTCCTCCGGTAAATGGGAGTTGCATAATCTCATAGTTGTAGGAACATGTATAAGTCATGAAGAAAGCAATAAAAACATACTAAACGATCAAGTGCTAAGCTAATGGAATGGGTCAAGTCAATCACATCATTCTCCTAATGATGTGATCTCGTTAATCAAATGACAACACATGTCTATGGTCAGGAAACATAACCATCTTTGATTAATGAGCTAGTCAAGTAGAGGCATACTAGTGACACTATGTTTGTCTATGTATTCACACATGTATTATGTTTCCGGTTAATACAATTCTAGCATGAATAATAAACATTTATCATGATAGAAGGAAATAAATAATAACTTTATTATTGCCTCTAGGGCATATTTCCTTCAGTCTCCCACTTGCACTAGAGTCAATAATCTAGATTACACAGTAATGATTCTAACACCCATGGAGCCTTGGTGCTGATCTTGTTTTGCTCGTGGAAGAGGCTTAGTCAACGGGTCTGCAACATTCAGATCCGTAGGTATCTTGCAAATCTCTATGTCTCCCACCTGGACTTGGTCCCGGATGGAATTGAAGCGTCTCTTGATGTGCTTGGTCCTCTTGTGAAATTTGGATTCCTTTGCCAAGGCAATTGCACCAGTATTGTCAAAGAAGATCTTCATTGGTCCCGATGCACTAGGTATGACACCTAGATCGGATATGAACTCCTTCATCCAGACTCCTTCATTTGCTACTTCCGAAGCAGCTATGTACTCCGCTTCGCATGTAGATCCTAGCACGACGCTTTGTTTAGAACTGCACCAACTGACAGCTCCACCGTTCAATATAAACACATATCCGGTTTGCGATTTAGAATCGTCCGGATGAGTGTCAAAGCTTACATCGACGTAACCATTTATGACTAGCTCTTTGTCACCTCCATAAACGAGAAACATATCCTTAGTACTTTTCAGGTATTTCAGGATATTCTTGACCGCTGTCCAGTGATCCACTCCTGGATTAGTTTGGTACCTCCCTGCTAAAATTATTGCTAAGCATACATCAGGTCTGGTACACAACATTGCATACATGATAGAGCCTATGGCTGAAGCATAGGGAACATCTTTCATTTTCTCTCTATCTTCTGCTGTGGTCGGGCATTGAGTCTGACTCAACTTCACACCTTGTAATACAGGCAAGAATCCTTTCTTTGCTTGATCCATTTTGAACTTTTTTAAAACTTTATCAAGGTATGTGCTTTGTGAAAGTCCAATTAAGCGTCTTGATCTATCTCTATAGATCTTGATGCCTAATATGTAAGCAGCTTCACCGAGGTCTTTCATTGAAACACTTTTATTCAAGTATCCTTTTATGCTATCCAGAAATTCTATTTATATCATTTCCAATAAACAATATGTCGTCTACATATAATATCAGAAATGCTACAGAGCTCCCACTCACTCTCTTGTAAATACAGGCTTCTCCATAAGTCTGTATAAAACCATATGCTTTGATCACACTATCAAAGCGTTTATTCCAACTCCGAGAGGCATGCACCAGTCCATAAATGGATCGCTGGAGCTTGCACACTTTGTTAGCACTTTTTGGATCGACAAAACCTTCTGGTTGCATCATATACAACTCTTCTTCTAGAAATCCATTCAGGAATGCAGTTTTGACATCCATTTGCCATATTTCATAATCATAAAATGCGGCAACTGCCAACATGATTCAGACAGACTTAAGCATCACTACAGGTGAGAAAGTCTCATCGTAGTCAACTCCCTGAACTTGTCGAAAACCTTTCGCAACAAGCCGAGCTTTGTAGACAGTTACATTACCATCAACGTCAGTCTTATTCTTGAAGATCCATTTATTATCGATGTCTTGCCGATCATCGAGCAAGTTAACCAAAGTCCATACTTTGTTCTCATACATGGATCCCATCTCAGATTTCATGGCCTCAAGCCATTTTACGGAATCTGGGCTCATCATCGCTTCCTCATAGTTCGTAGGTTCGCCATGGTCAAGTAACATGACTTCCAGAATCGGATTACCATACCACTCTGGTGCGGATCTTACTCTGGTTGACCTACGAGGTTCGGTAGTAACTTGATCTGAAGTTTCATGATCAATATTATTAGCTTCCTCACTGATTGGTGTAGTCGTCACAGGAACCAGTTTCTGTGATGAACTACTTTCCAATAAGGGAGCAGGTACAGTTACCTCATCAAGTTCTACTTTTCTCCCACTCACTTCTTTCGAGAGAAATTCCTTCTCTAGAAAGGATCCTAGCAACAAAAGTCTTGCCTTCAGATCTGTGATAGAAGGTGTACCCAATAGTCTCCTTTGGGTACCCTATGAAGACACATTTCTCCGACTTGGGTTCGAGCTTATCTGGTTGAAGTTTCTTCACATAAGCATCGCAGCCCCAAACTTTAAGAAACGACAACTTTGGTTTCTTGCCAAACCACAGTTCATAAGGCGTCGTCTCAACAGATTTTGATGGTGCCCTATTTAACGTGAATGCGGCCGTCTCTAAAGCATAACCCCAGAATGATAGCGGTAAATCAGTAAGAGACATCATAGATCGCACCATATCTAGTAAAGTACGATTACGATGTTCGGACACACCATTACGTTGTGGTGTTCCGGGTGGCGTGAGTTACGAAACGATTCCGCATTGTTTCAAATGTAAACCAAACTCGTAACTCGGATATTCTCCTCCACGATCAGATCGTAGAAACTTTATTTTCTTGTTACGATGATTTTCCACTTCACTCTGAAATTCTTTGAACTTTTCAAATGTTTCAGACTTATGTTTCAGTAAGTAGATATACCCATATCTGCTTAAATCATCTATGAAGGTGAGAAAATAACGATACCCGCCGCGAGCCTCAAGGTTCATTGGACCACATACATCAGTATGTATGATTTCCAACAAATCTGTTGCTCACTCCACAGTTCCGGAGAACGGCGTTTTAGTCATCATGCCCATGAGGCATGGTTCGCAAGTACCAAGTGATTCATAATCAAGTGATTCCAGAAGTCCATCAGTATGGAGTTTCTTCATGCGTTTTACACCAATATGACCCAAATGGCAGTGCCACAAATAAGTTGCACTATCATTATCAACTCTGCATCTTTTGGCTTCAACATTATGAATATGTGTATCACTACTATCGAGATTTAATAAAAACAGACCATTCTTCAAGGGTGCATGACCATAAAAGATATTACTCATATAAATAGAACAACCATTATTCTCTGATTTAAATGAATAACCGTCTTGCATCAAACAAGATCCAGATATAATGTTCATGCTCAACGCTGGCACCAAATAACAATTATTTAGGTCTAAAACTAATCCCGAAGGTAGATGTAGAGGTAGCGTGCCGACCGCGATCACATCGACTTTGGAACCATTTCCCACGCGCATCGTCACCTCGTCCTTAGCCAATCTTCGCTTAATCCGTAGTCCCTGTTTCGAGTTGCAAATATTAGCAATAGAACCAGTATCAAATACCCAGGTGCTACTGCGAGCATTAGTAAGGTACACATCAATAACATGTATATCACATATACCTTTGTTCACCTTGCCATCCTTCTTATCCGCCAAATACTTGGGGCAGTTCCGCTTCCAGTGACCAGTCTGCTTGCAGTAGAAGCACTCAGTCTCAGGCTTAGGTCCAGATTTGGGTTTCTTCTCTTGAGCAGCAACTTGTTTGCTGTTCTTCTTGAAGTTCCCCTTCTTCTTCCCTTTACCCTTTTTCTTGAAACTGGTGGTCTTATTGACCATCAACACTTGATGCTCCTTCTTGATTTCTACCTCCGCAACTTTTAGCATTGCGAAGAGCTCAGGAATAGTCTTGTCCATCCCTTGCATATTATAGTTCATCATGAAGCTCTTGTAGCTTGGTGGCAGTGATTGAAGAATTCTGTCAATGACACTATCATCAGGAAGATTAACTCCCAGTTGAATCAAGTGATTATTATACCCAGACATTTTGAGTATATGTTCACTGACAGAACTATTCTCTTCCATCTTGCAGCTATAGAACTTATTGGAGACTTCATATCTCTCAATCCGGGCATTTGCTTGAAATATTAATTTCAACTCCTGGAACATCTCATATGCTCCATGACGTTCAAAACATCATTGAAGTCCCGGTTCTAAGCCGAAAAGCATGGCACACTAAACTATCGAGTAGTCATCAGCTTTGCTCTGCCAGACGTTCTTAACGTCGTCAGTTGCATCTGCAGCAGGCCTGGCACCCAGCGGTGCTTCCAGGACGCAATTCTTCTGTGCATCAATGAGAATAATCCTCAGGTTACGGACCCAGTGTGTGTAATTGCTACCATCATTTTTCAACCTAGCTTTCTCAAGGAACGCATTAAAATTCAACGGAATAATAGCACGAGCCATCTATCTACAACAAATATAGACAAGCAAAATACTATCAGGTACTAAGTTCATGATAAATTTAAGTTCAATTAATCATATTACTAAAGAACTCCCACTTAGATGGACATCCCTCTAATCATCTAAGTGATCACGTGATCCAAATCAACTAAACCATGTCCGATCATCACGTGAGATGGAGTAGTTTTCAATGGTGAACATCACTATGTTGATCATATCTACTATATGATTCACGCTCGACCTTTCGGTCTCAGTGTTCCGAGGCCATATCTGTATATGCTAGGCTCGTCAAGTTTAACCTAAGTATTCTGCGTGTGCAACATTGTATTTGAACATAGAGCCTATCACACCCGATCATCATGTGGTGTCTCAGCACGAAGAACTTTCGCAACGGTGCATACTCAGGGAGAACACTTATACCTTGAAATTTAGTGAGAGATCATCTTATAATGCTACCATAAATCAAAATAAGATGCATAAAGGATAAACATCACATGCAATCAATATAAGTGATATGATATGGCCATCATCATCTTGTGCTTGTGATCACCATCTCCGAAGCACCATCATGATCACCATCGTCACCGGAACGACACCTTGATCTTCATCGTAGCATCGTTGTCATTTCGCCACCTATTGCTTCTACGACTATCTCTACCGCTTAGTGATAAAGTAAAGCAATTACAGGGCGATTGCATTGCATACAATAAAGCGACAACCATATGGCTCCTGCCAGTTGCCGATAACTCGGTTACAAAACATGATCATCTCATACAATAAAATATAGCATCACGTTTTGGCCATATCACAACACAACATGCCCTGCAAAAACAAGTTAGACATCCTCTACTTTGTTGTTGCAAGGTTCAACTAAAGTTGGAGAAACTGACACCCGCCAGCCACCTGTGTGCAAAGTACGTCGGTAGAACCAGTCTCGCGTAAGCGTACGCGTAATGTTGGTCCGGGCCGCTGATACGTCTCCAACGTATCTATAATTTATAAAGCATTCATGCTATTTTATTATCTATTTTGAATGATTATGGGCTTTATTATACACTTTTATATTACTTTTGGGACTAACCTATTAACCGGAGGCCCAACCCATATTCTTGTTTTATTGCCTGTTTCAGTATTTCGAGGAAAAGGAATATCAAACGGAGTCCAAACGGAATGAAACCTTCGACAGCGTGATTTTTTTGGAATAATATGATCTTGGAGACTTGGAGTTCACGTCAGAAGATCCTCGAGGAGGCCAGGAGATAGGGGTGTGCCCCTGTCTCGTGGGCCCCTCGAGCACCCCCCGACTGACTTCTTTCGCCTATATAGTCGCACATACCCTAAAAACATCCACAGAGAAGATAGATCGGGAGTTCCGCCGCCGTAAGCCTCTGTAGCCACCAAAAACCTCTCGGGAGCCCGTTCCGGCACCCTGTCGGAGGGGGAATCCATCACCGGTGGCCATCTTCATTATACCGACGCTATCCATGACGAGGAGGGAGTAGTTCACCCTCGGGGCTAAGGGTATGTACCAGTAGCTATGTGTTTGATCTCTCTCTCTCTCGTGTTCTCTCTATGGCACGATCTTGATGTATCACGAGCTTTGCTATTATAGTTGGATCTTATGATGTTTCTCCCCCTCTACTCTCTTGTGATGAATTGAGTTTCCCTCTTGAAGTTATCTTATCGGATTGAGTCTTTATGATGAGAACACTTGATGTATGTCTTGCCGTGTTTATCTATGGTGACAATGGGATATCACGTGCCACTTGATGTATGTTTTGGTGACCAACTTGCGGGTTCGGCCCATGAACCTATGCATAGGGTTTGGCACACGTTTTCTTGACTCTCCGGTAGAAAGTTTGGGGCACTCTTTGAAGTACTTTGTGTTGGTTGGATGAATTTGAGATTGTGTGACGCATATCGGATAATCATGCCCACAGATACTTGAGGTGACAATGGAGTATCTAGGTGACATTAGGGTTTTGGTTGATTTGTGTCTTAAGGTGTTATTCTAGTACGAACAATTGAATAGATTGATCCAAAAGAATAACTTTGAGGTGGTTTCGTACCCTACCATAATCTCTTTGTTTGTTCTCCTCTATTAGTGGCTTTGGAGTGACTCTTTGTTGCATGTTGAGGGAGTGTTATATGATCTATCTATGTTATTATTTTGAGAGAACTTGCACTAGTGAAAGTATGAACCCTAGGCCTTGTTTCCTACCATTGCAATACCGTTTGTGATCACTTTTATCATTAGTTACCTTGCTGTTTTTATATTTTCAGATTATAAATACCTATATCTACCATCCATATTGCACTTGTATCACTATCTCTTCGCCGAACTAGTGCACCTATACAATTTACCATTGTATTGGGTGTGTTGGGGACACAAGAGACTCTTTGTTATTTGGTTGCAGGGTTGTTTGAGGGAGACTATCTTCATCCTATGCGTCCTACAGATTGATAAACCTTAGGTCATCCACTTGAGGGAAATTTGCTACTGTCCTACAAACCTGTGCACTTGCAGGCCCAACAACGTCTACAAGAAGAAGGTTGTGTAGTAGACATCAAGCTCTTTTCTGGCTCCGTTGCCGGGGAGGCTAGGTAAGTGGCACTCACACCCGTCAACTAAGCTCTTTTCTGGCGCCGTTGCTAGGGAGGTGAGTGCTTGAAGGTATATCTTTAAATCTTGCAATCGAATCTTTTTGTTTCTTGTTTTATCACTAGTTTAGTTTATAAAAGAAAACTTCCAAAAAATGGAGTTAAGTTTGTCTCATACGCTTCATCTTTTTAATATCTTTCGTGAGTATGATGGAAAGGAAAATTGTGCTCAAGTGCTAGAAGAAGAATGCATTAAAATGATTGGTACTAAATCTTTGAATGATGAGCATGATTGCAATGTTGTTAGTATGAATTCCTTGAATATCCATGATGCTAATGATATGCAAAGCCACAAGCTTGGGGAAGCTATGTTTGATGAATATGATATTTTTAGTCCCCCAAGTTTTGATGAGAATATTTAGTATGATGATAGCATGCCTCCTACTTATGATGATTATATTGATGAAAGTGGGTTTTGAAGAGTGTCAACCTTAGGAAGTAGTTATCCCACTATTTTGGAGGATGTTGAATCTTATTGTGATGAATATGAAAGTGGATTTGGAAGAGTGTCAACTTTATTTAGTGATGATTCCACTATTTCGGAAGAGGTTCCAATTGATTATGAGAACAAAGTTGCTGTCTATGATGATTATTGTGATGACTTGTATGCTATTAGGAATAATGATAACCATGAAACTTGCCATCATGATTTTAGTTTTCAATTGGATTATGCCTCACATGATAATTATTTTGTTGAGTTTGCTCCCACTACTATTCATGAGAAGAATTGTGCTTATGTGGAGAGTAGCAAATTTCTATGCAAGTAGATCATGAAAAGAATGCTTTAGGTGCTGGTTATATTGTTGAATTCATTCATGATGCTACTGAAAATTATTATGAGGGAGGAACTTATGCTTGTAGGAATTGCAAATATATCAAGTTTCCTCTCTATGTGCTTAAAATCTTGAAGTTATGCTTGTTTTACCTTCCTATGCTAGTTGATTATTGTTCCCATAAGTTGTTTGCTCACAAACTCCCTATGCATAGGAAGTGGGTTAGACTTAAATGTGCTAGTCATATGCTTCATGATGCTCCTGTTATGTTTCAATTCTTATCTTTTATGTGAGCAACATTGTCATCATCATGCCTAGCTAGAAAGGCATTAAAGAAAAGCGTTTGTTGGGAGACAAACCAATATTTATCCTTACTGTTTTTGTGTGTCCACATGATTATGCTACTGTAGTAATCATGTTTTATAGCTTTTGTTTCAATAAAGTGCCAAGTAAGACCTTTAGGATAGCTTACGGTGATAGTTGTGTTGATCCTGCTGAGAATCAGAAACTTTTGCACCCAGTAAATTAGTTTTGTTAATTCACATAAACGTGATTCTGATATGATTATTTTTGATCTGGATTGGTACGCAAATTTCTTAGTACTTCCTAATTTGGTAGGATTTTGGGAGTTCCATAAGTATACATTTGATACAGATTACTGCAGACTGTTCTATTTTTAACTGATTCTGTTTTCTATGTGTTGTTTGCTTATTTTGATGAATCTATGAGTAGTATCGAAGGGTATGAACCATAGATAAGTTGGAGTACAGTATATATTACACAAATATGAATTTAGAATGAGTTCATTACAGCACCTAAGTGGTGGTTTTATTTTCTTATACTAACGGAGCTTACGAGTTTTCTGTTGAGTTTTGTGTTGTGAAGTTTTCAAGTTTTGGGTAAAGATTCGATGGACTATGGAATAAGTAGTGGCAAGAGCCTAAGATTGGGGATGCCCAAGGCACCCCAAGGTAATATTCAAGGACAACCAAGAGCCTAAGCTTAGGGATGCCCCGGATGGCATCCCCTCTTTCGTCTTCGTCCATCGGTAACCTTACTTGGAGCTATATTTCTATTCGCCACATGATATGTGTTTTGTTTGGAGCATCATTTTATTTTTTTAGTATTTGCTTGATGTTATTTAGAATAATGTTTTTCATCTTTATTTTCAATAATAATGTCAAGGATAGCCTTTACCATGCTTATTTTGCTAGTATACATGTTGTTTGAAAACAGAAAGTTTACCGCTGTTGCAAGAATTCCCTAGAAAAGTCAGATAATGGTATAATGTTGAAACTTTTGCATATTGAGCTCTGATAAATTTATTACAGTGGGAATTTTCTTTCAGAATTTTTGGAGTTAGGGAAGTATTGATACTCTTGCATTTCTTTCATACTGTTTTGGCAGATTGCTGTTATGTTTGCATTGTTTGCATATGTTTGCTTGTTTAATGATTCTATTTGAGGATATGAGTATTAAATATGCAGAGGCATTTAGTATGCAATGTGGAATAATAATTTTAATGATTTGTTACAGTAGAAAATGATAAGGTTTTGCATTAGTTTATACTAACCTATCTCACGAGTTCTTGTTGAGTTTGGTGTGAATGAAGCTTTTGATAAAAAGAGAACCCATGATATGAGAGGAATTAAGGAGACACAAAAGTTCAAGCTTGGAGATGACCAAGGCACCCCAAGATAATATTTCAAGAAATCTCAAGCATCTAAGCTTGGGGATGCCCCGGTAGGCATCCCACCTTTCTTCTTCAACAACTATCGGTTAGTATTGGTTGAGCCTAAGTTTTTGCTTCTTCACATGAGTTGTGCTATCCTTGCATTGTAATTTTATTTTGCTTTGTTTTCTGTTTGAATACAATACCAAGATCTGAAATTCTTTAATGAGATAGAGTCTTCACATAGTTACATAATTATTTAGCTACTCATTGATCTTCACTTATATCTTTTTGGAGTAGTTTGTCTTTTACTCGTGTGCTTCACTTATATCCTATGAGTAATTTGTTGAATGAGTTGATTGTCATAAATCTGAAATTATATATGCCTCATTTTTTTATCCCATGGGGAGTAACGACTTCACATCTAAAAAGTAGATGTTATAAATTTATTGAAGGTTAGCAAGCATTGTATTGGTCATTTGAACAATTCATGAAAGAATATTGAAGGAAGAGAGATTTCACATATAAATACACTATCCTAGACATCTTTTATAATTGGGAGCACTCATTAAGTATGACATGCTAAAGAGTTTATGTTGGACAAGGACGACAACGTAATGGTTTATGTTTTCCGACATCTCAGTTAAAGTATATTGTCATGGATCATTTAAACATGTTGAGCTTGCCTTTCCCCCTCATGCTAGCCAAAATTCCTTGCACCAAGTAGAGATACTACTTGTGCTTCCAAATATCCTTAGACCCAGTTTTGCCATGAGAGTCCACCATACCTACCTATGGATTGAGTAAGATCCTTCAAGTAAGTTGTCATCGGTGCAAGCAATAAAAATTGCTCTCTAAATATGCATGACTTATTAGTGCGGAGAAAATAAGCTTTGTACGATCTTGTTATGGAAGCAATAAAAGCGACGGACTACAGAATAAAGGTCCATATACAAGGGGCAATATAAAGTGACATTCTTTCGCATTAAGATTTTGTGTATCCAACCCTAAAAGCGCATGACAACCTCTGCTTCCCTCTGCGAAGGGCCTATATTTTACTTTATGTCTTTTACTTTATGCAAGAGTCAAGGTGATCTTCACCTTTCCCTTTTTCATTTTATCCTTTGGCAAGCACTTTGTGTTGGGGTGATCCTGATATATATATATATATATATATATATATATATATATATATCCAATTGGATGTAAGTTAGCATGAACTATTATTGTTGACATCACCCAAAGGTGAATACGTTGGGAGGCAACACTATAAGCCCCTATCTTTCTCAGTGTCTGATTGAAACTTCATAACCATTAGTATTGCGTGAGTGTTAGCAATTATAGAAGACTATATGATAGTTGAATATGTGGAGTTTGCTATTCCTAAAAATAAGATGAATTGCAATTGTTTGATGACTGAGAATGAAGTTTGCTAGTTTTCAAGAAAGTTTATGGTCTATGCTTTAACATGTGAATTGCTTGTTACTTTATCATGAGAAGTTTTATGAGTTGAACTACTGTTATGACATATTATCATGCTATAAAAGGTGATTGAAATTATCGTTGATCAAACTTGTGCACCTTCTAGCATTCACACTTCATAACTTCTTTCTTTTATCATTTGCCTACTCGAGGACGAGTAGGAATTAAGCTTGGGGATGCTGATACATCTCCAACGTATCTATAATTTATGAAGCATTCATGCTATTTTATTATCTGTTTTGAATGATTATGGGCTTTGTTATACACTTTTATATTACTTTTGGGACTAACCTATTAACTGGAGGCCCAGCCCATATTGCTGTTTTATTGCCTGTTTCAGTATTTCGAGCAAAAGGAATATCAAATGGACTCCAAACGGAATGAAACCTTCGGCAGCGTGATTTTTTGGAAGAATATGATCCTGGAGACTTGGTGTTCACGTCAGAAGATCCTCGAGGAGGCCAGGAGATAGGGGCGCCCCCCCTACTGGGTGTGCCCCCTGTCTCGTGGGCCCCTCGAGCACCCCCCGACCGACTTCTTTCACCTATATAGTCCCACGTACCCTAAAAACATCCACGGAGAAGATAGATCGGGAGTTCCGCCGCCACAAGCCTCTGTAGCCACCAAAAACCTCTCAGGAGCCCGTTCTGGCACCCTGCCGGAGGGGGAATCCATCACCGGTGGCCATCTTCATCATCCCGACGCTATCCATGACGAGGAGGGAGTAGTTCACCCTCGGGGCTGAGGGTATGTACCAGTAGCTATGTGTTTGATCTCTCTCTCTCTCTCTCGTGTTCTCTCTATGGCACGATCTTGATGTATCGCGAGCTTTGCTATTATAGTTGGATCTTATGATGTTTCTCCCCCTCTACTCTCTTGTGATGAATTGAGTTTCCCTCTTGAAGTTATCTTATCAGATTGAGTCTTTATGATGAGAACACTTGATGTATGTCTTGCCGTGTTTATCTGTGGTGACAATGGATATCATGTGCCACTTGATGTATGTTTTGGTGACCAACTTGCGGGTTCCGCCCATGAACCTATGCATAGGGGTTGGCACACGTTTTCTTGACTCTCCGGTAGAAACTTTGGGGCACTCTTTGAAGTACTTTGTGTTGGTTGGATGAATTTGAGATTGTGTGACGCATATCGTATAATCATGCCCATGGATACTTGAGGTGACAATGGAGTATCTTGGTGACATTAGGGTTTTGGTTGATTTATGTCTTAAGGTGTTATTCTAGTATGAACTCTTGAATAGATTGATCCGGAAGAATAACTTTGAGGTGGTTTCGTACCCTACCATAATCTCTTCGTTTGTTCTCCGCTATTAGTGGCTTTGGAGTGACTCTTTGTTGCATGTTGAGGGATTTTTATATGATCTATCTATGTTATTATTGTTGAGAGAACTTGCACTAGTGAAAGTATGAACCCTAGGCCTTGTTTCCTACCATTGCAATACCGTTTGTGCTCACTTTTATCATTTGTTACCTTGCAGTTTTTATATTTTCAGATTATAAATACCTATATCTACCATCCATATTGCACTTGTATCACTATCTCTTGCCGAACTAGTGCACCTATACAATTTACCATTGTATTAGGTGTGTTGGGGACACAAGAGACTCTTTGTTATTTGGTTGCAGGGTTGTTTGAGAGAGACTATCTTCATCCTACGCCTCCTACGGATTGATAAACCTTAGGTCATCCACTTGAGGGAAATTTGCCACTGTCCTACAAATCTGTGCACTTGCAGGCCCAATAACGTCTACAAGAAGAAGGTAGTGTAGTAGACATCAGCCACTTCATCCAACAATACGGCCGAACCAAAGTATGACATGCTGGTAAGCAGTATGACTTGTATCGCCCACAACTCACTTGTGTTCTACTCGTGCATATAACATCTATGCATAAAACCTGGCTCTGATACCACTATTGGGGAAAGTAGTAATTTCAAAAAAATTCCTACGCACACGCAAGATCATGGTGATGCATATAAACGAGAGGTGAGAGTGTTGTCCACGAACCCTCGTAGACCGAAAGCGGAAGCGTTAGAACAACGCGGTTGATGTAGTCGTACGTCTTCACGGCCCGACCGATCAAGCACCGAAAGCATGGCACCTCCGAGTTCTAGCACACGTTCAATTTGATGATGTCCCTCGAACTCCGATCCAGCCGAGTGTCGAGGGAGAGTTCCGTCAGCACGACGGCGTGGTGGAGATTATGATGTTCTACCGACGCAGGGCTTCGCCTAAGCACCGCTATGATATTATCGAGGTGGAATATAGTGGAGGGGGGCACCGCACACGGCTAATAGATCTCAAGGATCAATTGTTGTTTTTGTCTAGAGGTGCCCCCTGCCCCCGTATATAAAGGGGGCGGCCGGCCAGGAGGGGTGCGCCAGGAGGAGTTCTACTGGGAGTAGGACTCCCTCCTTTCCTTGTCCAACTAGGAGAGGGGGAAGGAAGGGAGAGAGGGGAGGAAGGAAAGGGGGGCGCCGCCCCCCTCCTTGTCCTATTCGGACTAGAGGGGGAGGGGGCGCGCGGCCCTCCCTGGCCGCCCCTCCTCTTCTCCACTTTGGGCCCATGAGGCCCATTAACCCCCCGGGGGGTTCCGGTAACCCCCCGGTGCTCCGGTATATATCTGATAACCCCCGGAACCATTCTGATGTCCGAATATAGTCGTCTAATATATCAATCTTCATGTCTCGACCATTTCGAGACTCCTCGTCATGCCCGTGATCACATCTGGGACTCCGAACAACCTTCGGTACATCAAAACTCATAAACTCATAATATAACCGTCATCGAAACTTTAAGCGTGCGGACCCTACGGGTTCGAGAACTATGTAGACATGACCGAGACACGTCTCCGGTCAATAACCAATAGCGGAACCTGGTTGCTCATATTGGCTCCTACATATTCTACGAAGATCTTTGTCGGTCAAACCGCATAACAACATACGTTGTTCCCTTTGTCATCGGTATGTTACTTGCCCGAGATTCGATCGTCGGTATCTCAATACCTAGTTCAATCTCGTTACTAGCAAGTCTCTTTACTCGTTATGTAATGCATCATTCCGTAACTAACTCATTAGCTACATTGCTTGCAAGGCTTATAGTGATGTGCATTACCGAGAGGGCCTAGAGATACCTCTCCAACAATCGGAGTGACAAAACCTAATCTCAAAATGCGCCTGAGGGAGTCCTGGATTAGGGGGTATCCGGACAGCTGGACTATATACTTTGTCCGGACTATTTGAGCGTGAAGATACAAGACTTAAGACTTCGTCCCGTGTCTGGGTGGGATTCTCCTTTGCGTGGAAGACAAGCTTGGTGATCCGGATATTATATTTCCTTCTTTGTAACCGACTCCATGTAAACCCTAGCCCTCTCCGGTGTCTATATAAACCGGAGAGTCTAGTCCTTAGAGGCAGAATCATAATCATCATAGGCTAGCTTCTAGGGTTTAGCCTCTACGATCTCGTGGTAGATCAACTCTTGTACTACTCATATCATCAATATCAATCAAGCATGAAGTAGTGTTTTACCTCCATCGAGAGGGCCCGAACCTGGGTAAACATTGTGTCCCTTGTCTCCTGTTACCATCAGCCTTAGACGCACAGATCGGGACCCCCTACCCGAGATCCGCCGGTTTTGACACCGACATTGGTGCTTTCATTAAGAGTTCCTCTGTGTCGTCACTACAAGGCTTGATGGCTCCTCCAATCATCAACAACAACACGGTCCAGGGTGAGACTTTTCTCCCCGGACAGATCTTCGTGTTCGGCGGCTTCGCATTGCGGGCCAATTCGCTTGGCCATCTGGAGCAGATCGACAGCTACGCCCCTGGCCACCAGGACAGGTTCGGAAACTTGAACTACACAGCCGATATCCGCGGAGACTTGATCTTGAATGGATTCGGGCATGTGCCAGGAGCGCCGAACAGTTACGATGAGCACGACCTAGACCTGCTCGCAGACAATGCTTGGGATATCGCCCCTGCAGGAGCCCCGGACCTAAATCCGGAGCAGATTGCGTCGTCTGAGGACGGGTGGATGGACCCCTTGTTGGAGAACGTTGCAGAAAATTAAAATTTTTCCTACGGTTTCACCAAGATCCATCTATGAGTTCATCTACGCAACGAGTCAAGGGAGTGAGTTTGCATCTACATACCACTTGTAGATCGCGTGCAGAAGCGTTCGAGGGAACGGTGATGATGGAGTCGTACTCGACGTGATTCAGATCACCGATGACCAAGTGCCGAACGGACAGCACCTCCGCGTTCAACACACGTATAGTACGGACGACGTCTCCTCCGTCTTGATCCAGCAAGGAAGAAGGAGAGGTTGAGGAAGATAGCTCCAACGGCAGCACGACGGCGTGGTGTTGGTGGAGAAGCAACACTCCGGCAGGGCTTCGCCAAGCTCGTGACGGAGGAGGAGAGGTGTTGGGGAGGGGAGGGGCTGCGCCTTGGGTTGTGTGTTGCAGCCCTCCCCTCACCCCTCTATTTATAGGGGAAGGGGGCAAGGGGGGCCGGCCCCTCTAGATGGGATCTAGAGGGGGGGCGGCGGCCAGGGAGGGGGGACTTGCCCCCCAAGCAAAGGAGGGCGCCCCCTCTAGGGTTTCCCCCCCAACCCTAGGCGCATGGGCCCAAAGGGGGGGGGGCGCCCAGCCCTCCAGGGGCTGGTTCCCTGCCCCCACACGGCCCATGTGGCCCACCAAGAGGGGTGGCCCCTCCCGGTGGACCCCCAGAACCTTCCGGTGGCCCCGGTACAATACCGATATGCCCCCGAAACTTTCCGGTGTCCGCATGACAACTTCCCATATATAAATCTTTACCTCCGGACCCTTCCGGAACTCCTCGTGACGTCCCAGATCTCATCCGGGACTCCGAACAACATTCAGTAATCACATACAAGTCTTCCTAATAACCCTAGCATCACCGAACCTTAAGTGTGTAGACCCTACGGGTTCGGGAGACACGCAGACATGACCAAGACGGCTCTCCGGTCAATAACCAACAGCGGGATCTGGATACCCATGTTGGCTCCCACATGCTCCTTGATGATGTCATCGGATGAACCACGATGTCGAGGATTCAAGCAACCCCGTATACTATTCCCTTTGTCAATCGGTACGTTACAAGCCCGAGACTCGATCGTCGGTATCCCAATACCTCGTCCAGTCTCGTTACCGGCAAGTCACTTTACTCGTACCGTAATGCATGATCCCATGACCATACACTTGGTCACTTTGAGCTCATTATGATGATGCATTACCGAGTGGGCCCAAAGATACCTCTCCATCATACGGAGTGACAAATCCCAGTCTCGATCCGTGTCAACCCAACAGACACTTTCGGAGATACCTGTAGTGCACCTTTATAGTCACCTAGTTACGTTGTGACATTTGGTACACCCAAAGCACTCCTATGGTATCCGGGAGTTACACGATCTCATGGTCTAAGGAAGAGATACTTGACATTGGAAAAGCTCTAGCAAAACGAACTACACGATCTTGTGCTATGCTTAGGATTGGGTCTTGTCCATCACATCATTCTCCTAATGATGTGATCCCGTTGTCAACGACATCTAATGTTCATAGTCAGGAAACCATGACTATCTGTTGACCAACGAGCTAGTCAACTAGAGGCTTACTAGGGACGTATTGTGGTCTATGTATTCACACGTGTATTACGATTTCCGGATAATACAATTATAGCATGAATAAAAGACAATTATCATGAACAAGGAAATATAATAATAATGCTTTTATTATTGTCTCAAGGGCATATTTCCAACAGTCTCCCACTTGCACTAGAGTCAATAATCTAGTTACATTGTGATGAATCGAACACCCATAGAGTTCTGGTGTTGATCATGTTTTGCTCGCGAGAGAGGTTTAGTCAGCGGATCTGCTACATTCAGATCCGTATGTACTTTGCAAATATCTATGTCTCCATCTTGAACATTTTCACGGATGGAGTTGAAACGACGCTTGATGTGCCTGGTCTTCTTGTGAAACCTGGGCTCCTTGGCAAGGGCAATAGCTCTAGTGTTGTCGCAGAAGAGTTTGATTGGCCCCGACGCATTGGGTATGACTCCTAGGTCGGTGATGAACTCCTTCACCCAAATTGCTTCATGTGCTGCCTCCGAGGCTGCCATGTACTCCGCTTCACATGTAGATCCCGCCACGACGCTCTGCTTGCAGCTGCACCAGCTTACTGCTCCACCATTCAACATATACACGTATCCGTTTTGTGACTTAGAGTCATCCAGATCTGTGTCGAAGCTAGCGTCGACGTAACCCTTTACGATGAGCTCTTCGTCACCTCCATAAACGAGAAACATGTCCTTTGTCCTTTTCAGGTACATCAGGATATTCTTCACCGCTGTCCAGTGTTCCTTGCCGGGATTACTTTGGTACCTTCCTAGCAAACTTACGGCAAGGTTTACATCAGGTCTGGTACACAGCATGGCATACATAATAGATCCTATGGCTGAGGCATAGGGGATGACGCTCATCTCTTCTTTATCTTTTGCCATGGTCGGGCATTGAGCCGAGCTCAATCTCACACCTTGCAGTACAGGCAAGAACCCTTTCTTGGACTGAGCCATTTTGAACTTCTTCAAAATCTTATCAAGGTATGTGCTTTGTGAAAGACCTATGAGGCGTCTCGATCTATCCCTATAGATCTTGATGCCTAATATGTAAGCAGCTTCTCCAAGGTCCTTCATTGAAAAACACTTATTCAGGTAGGCCTTAATGCTGTCCAAGAATTCTATATCATTTCCCATCAAAAGTATGTCATCTACATATAATATGAGAAATGCTACAGAGCTCCCGCTCACTTTCTTGTAAACGCAGGCTTCTCCATAAGTCTGCATAAAACCAAACGCTTTGATCATCTCATCAAAGCGAATGTTCCAACTCCGAGATGCTTGCACCAGCCCATAAATGGATCGTTGGAGCTTGCATGCTTTGTTAGCATTCTTAGGATCGACAAAACCCTCCGGTTGCATCATATATAGTTCTTCCTTAAGATGTCCGTTAAGGAATGCCGTTTTGACGTCCATCTGCCATATCTCATAATCATAGTATGCGGCAATTGCTAACATGACTCGGACGGATTTCAGCTTCGCTACGGGAGAGAATGTCTCGTCGTAGTCAATCCCTTGAACTTGTCGATAACCCTTAGCGACAAGTCGAGCTTTATAGATGGTAATATTACCATCCGCATCCGTCTTCTTCTTAAAGATCCATTTGTTTTCTATCGCTCGCCGATCATCGGGCAAGTCAGTCAAAGTCCATACTTTGTTTTCATACATGGATTCTATCTCGGATTTCATGGCTTCTAGCCATTTGTTGGAATCTGGTCCCGCCATTGCTTCTTCATAGTTCGAAGGTTCACCGTTGTCCAACAACATGATTTCCAGGACAGGGTTGCCGTACCACTCTGGTGCGGAACGTGTCCTTGTGGACCTACAAATTTCAGTAGAAACTTGATCTGAAGTACCTTGATCATCATCATTATTTTCCTCTTCAGTTGGTGTAGGCATCATAGGAACATTTTCCTGAGCTGCACTACTATCCCGTTCAAGAGGTAGTACTTCGTCGAGTTCTACTTTCCTCCCACTTACATCTTTCGAGAGAAACTCTTTTTCTAGAAAGGATCCGTTCTTGGCAACAAAGATCTTGCCCTCGGATCTTAAGTATAAGGTATACCCAATGGTTTCTTTAGGGTATCCTATGAAGACACATTTTTCCGACTTGGGTTCGAGCTTTTCAGGTTGAAGTTTCTTGACATAAGCATCGCATCCCCAAACTTTTAGAAACGACAGCTTAGGTTTCTTCCCAAACCATAATTCATACGGTGTCGTCTCAACGGATTTAGATGGTGCCCTATTTAAAGTGAATGTAGCTGTCTCTAGAGCGTATCCCCAAAATGATAGCGGTAAATCGGTAAGAGACATCATAGATCGCACCATATCCAATAGAGTGCGATTACGACGTTCGGACACACCGTTACGCTGAGGTGTTCCAGGCGGCGTGAGTTGTGAAACGATTCCACATTTTCTTAAGTGTGTACCAAATTCGTGACTTAAATATTCTCCTCCATGATCCGATCGTAAGAATTTTATCTTTCGGTCACGTTGATTCTCTACTTCATTCTGAAATTCCTTGAACTTTTCAAAGGTCTCAGACTTGTGTTTCATCAAGTAGACATACCCATATCTACTCAAGTCATTAGTGAGAGTGAGAACATAACGATATCCTCCGCGAGCCTCAATGCTCATTGGACCGCACACATCGGTATGTATGATTTCCAACAAGTTGGTTGCTCGCTCCATTGTTCCGGAGAACGGGGTCTTGGTCATTTTGCCCATGAGGCATGGTTCCCATGTGTCAAATGACTCATAATCGAGAGACTCTAAAAGTCCATCAGCATGGAGCTTCTTCATGCGCTTGACACCAATGTGACCAAGGCGGCAGTGCCACAAGTATGTGGGACTATCGTTATCAACTTTACATCTTTTGGTATTCACGCTATGAATATGTGTAACATTACGTTCGAGATTCATTAAGAATAAACCATTGACCATCGGGGCATGACCGTAAAACATATCTCTCATATAAATAGAACAACCATTATTGTCGGATTTAAATGAGTAGCCATCTCGTATTAAACAAGATCCAGATACAATGTTCATGCTCAAACTTGGCACTAAATAACAATTATTGAGGTTCATAACTAATCTCGTAGGTAAATGTAGAGGTAGTGTGCCGACGGCGATCACATCGACCTTGGAACCATTCCCGACGCGCATCGTCACCTCATCCTTCGCCAGTCTCCGCTTATTCCGTAGCCCCTGTTGTGAGTTACAAATGTGAGCAATGGCACCGGTATCAAATACCCAGGAGTTACTACGAGTACTGGTAAGGTACACATCAATTACATGTATATCAAATATACCTTTAGTTTTGCCGGCCTTCTTGTCCGCTAAGTATTTGGGGCAGTTCCGCTTCCAGTGACCCTTCCCCTTGCAATAAAAGCACTCAGTTTCAGGCTTGGGTCCATTCTTTGACTTCTTCCCGACAACTGGCTTACCGGGCGCGGCAACATCTTTGCCGTCCTTCTTGAAGTTCTTCTTACCCTTGCCCTTCTTGAACTTAGTGGTCTTATTGACCATCAACACTTGATGTTCTTTCTTGATTTCAACCTCTGCTGACTTTAGCATTGAAAATACTTCAGGAATGGTCTTCACCATCCCCTGCATATTTAGTTCATCATAAAGCTCTTGTAGCTGGATGGGAGCGACTGAAGGGTTCTGTCAATGACCGCTTCCAGGAGGTTAATGTCCAGCTGGGACAGGCGGTTGTGCAACCCAGACATTTTGAGTATATGCTCACTGACAGAACTATTTTCCTCCATCTTACAACTATAGAACTTGTCGGAGACTTCATATCTCTCGACCCGGGCATGAGCTTGGAAAACTAGTTTCAGCTCCTCGAACATCTCATATGCTCCGTGTTGCTCAAAACGCTTTTGGAGCCCCGGTTCTAAGCTGTAAAGCATGCCGCACTGAACGAGGGAGTAATCATCAGCGCGAGACTGCCAAGCATTCATAATGTCTTGGTTCTGTGGGACAGGAGCGTCACCTAGCGGTCCTTCTAGGACATATTGTTTCCTGGCAGCTATGAGGATGATCCTCAGGTTCCGGACCCAGTCCGTATAGTTGCTGCCATCATCTTCCAGCTTGGTTTTTTCTAGGAACACGTTGAAGTTCATGTTGACATGAGCGTTGGCCATTTGATCTACAAGACATATTTGCAAAGGTTTTAGACCAAGTTCATGATAATTAAGTTCATCTTAATCAAATTATTGTAATGAACTCCCACTCAGATTAGACATCCGTCTAGTCATCTAAGTGTTACACGATCCGAGTCGACTAGGCCGTGTCCGATCATCACGTGAGACGGACTAGTCATCGTCGGTGCACATCTTCATGTTGATCGTATCTTCCATACGACTCATGTTCGACCTTTCGGTCTCCGTGTTCCGAGGCCATGTCTATACATGCTAGGCTCGTCAAGTTAACCCTGAGTGTTTTGCATGTGTAAAACTGTCTTACACCCATTGTATGTGAACGTAAGGATCTATCACACCCGATCATCACGTGGTGCTTCGAAACGACGTACTTTAGCAACGGTGCACAGTTAGGGGAGAACACTTCTTGAAATTCTTGTAAGGGATCATCTAATTTACTGCCGTCGTTCTTAAGTAAACAAGATGCACAAACATAATAAACATCACATGCAATTATATAGTGGTGACATGATATGGCCAATATCATATAGCTCCATTGATCTCCATCTTCGGGGCTCCATGATAATCTTGTCACCGGCATGACACCATGATCTCCATCATCATGATCTCCATCATCGTGCCTTCATGAAGTTGTCACGCCAACGACTACTTCTACTTCTATGGCTAACGCGTTTAGCAATAAAGTAAAGTAATTTACATGGCGTTCTTCAATGACTCGCAGGTCATACAAAAAATAAAGACAACTCCTATGGCTCCTGCCGGTTGTCATACTCATCGACATGCAAGTCGTGATTCCTATTACAAGAACATGATCTCATACATCACAATATATCATTCATCATTCATCACAACTTCTGGCCATATCACATCACATGAAAATTGCTGCAAAAACAAGTTAGACGTCCTCTAATTGTTGTTGCATCTTTTACGTGGCTGCAATTGGGTTCTAGCAAGAACGTTTTCTTACCTACGAATAACCACAACGTGATTTTGTCAACTTCTATTTACCCTTCATAAGGACCCTTTTCATCGAATCCGCTCCAACTAAAGTGGGAGAGACAGACACCCGCCAGCCACCTTATGCAACTAGTGCATGTCAGTCGGTGGAACCGGTCTCACGTAAGCGTACGTGTAAGGTTGGTCCGGGCCGCTTCATCCCACAATACCGCTGAAGCAAGATAAGACTAGTAGCGGCAAGCAAGTTGACAAGATCTATGCCCACAACAAAATTGTGTTCTACTCGTGCAATAGAGAACTACGCATAAACCTGGCTCATGATGCCACTGTTGGAGAACATTGCAGAAAATTAAAAATTTTCCTACAGTTTCACGAAGATCCATCTATGAGTTCATCTAAGCAATGAGTCAATGGAGTGAGTTTGCATCTACATACCACTTGTAGATCGCGTGCGGAAGCGTTCGAGGGAACGGTGATGATGGAGTCGTACTCGACGTGATTCAGATCACTGATGACCAAGTGTCGAACGGACAGCGCCTCCGCGTTCAACACACGTACGGTATGGACGACATCTCCTCCGTCTTGATCCAGCAAGGAAGAAGGAGAGGTTGAGGAAGACAGCTCCAACGGCAGCACGACGGTGTGGTGTTGGTGGAGAAGCAGCACTCCGGCAGGGCTTCGCCAAGCTCGTGACGGAGGAGGAGAGATGTTGGGGAGGGGAGGGGATGCGCCTTGGGTTGTGTGTTGCAGCCCTCCCCTCACCCCTCTATTTATAGGGGAAGGGGGCAAGGGGGGCCGGCCCCTCTAGATGGGATCTAGAGGGGGGCGGCGGCCAGGGAGGGGGGACTTGCCCCCCAAGCAAAGGGGGGCGCCCCCTCTAGGGTTCCCCCCCCCCAACCCTAGGCGCATGGGCCCAAAGGGGGGGGCGTGCCCAGCCCTCCAGGGGCTGGTTCCCTGCCCCCACGCGGCCCATGTGGCCCACCAAGAGGGGTGGCCCCTCCCGGTGGACCCCCGGAACCCTTCCGGTGGCCCCGGTACAATACCGATATGCCCCCGAAACTGTCCGGTGTCCGCATGACAACTTCCCATATATAAATCTTTACCTCCGGACCCTTCCGGAACTCCTCGTGACGTCCGGGATCTCATCCGGGACTCCGAACAACATTCGGTAATCACATACAAGTCTTCCTAATAACCCTAGCGTCACCGAACCTTAAGTGTGTAGACCCTACGGGCTTGGGAGACACGCAGACATGACCAAGACGGCTCTCCAGTCAATAACCAACAGCAGGATCTGGATAGCCATGTTGGCTCCCACATGCTCCTCGATGATTTCATCGGATGAACCACGATGTCGAGGATTCAAGCAACCCCGTATACTATTCCCTTTGTCAATCGGTACGTTACAAGCCCGAGACTCGATCGTCGGTATCCCAATACCTCGTTCAGTCTCGTTACCGGCAAGTCACTTTACTCGTACCGTAATGCATGATCCCGTGAGCAAACACTTGGTCACTTTGAGCTCATTATGATGATGCATTACCAAGTGGGCCCAGAGATACCTCTCCGTCATACGGAGTGACAAATCCCAGTCTCGATCCGTGTCAACCCAACAGACACTTTTGGAGATACCTTTAGTGCACCTTTATAGTCACCCAGTTACGTTGTGACGTTTGGTACACCCAAAGCACTCCTACGGTATCCGGGAGTTACACGATCTCATGGTCTAAGGAAGAGATACTTGACATTGGAAAAGCTTTAGCAAAACGAACTACACGATCTTGTGCTATGCTTAGGATTGGGTCTTGTCCATCACATCATTCTCCTAATGATGTGATCCCGTTGTCAATGACATCTAATGTCCATAGTCAGGAAACCATGACTATCTGTTGACCAACGAGCTAGTCAACTAGAGGCTTACTAGGGATGTATTGTGGTCTATGTATTCACACATGTATTACGATTTCCGGATAATACAATTATAGCATGAATAAAAGACAATTATCATGAACAAGGAAATATAATAATAATGCTTTTATTATTGCCTCTAGGGCATATTTCAAACACCCCTCCCCAGAGGCCGCACACTCATCGGCGGTAGATCCGAACACAGACTTCACCCCCAAGGAAGCCTTTGACACCGGACCCCCGGACTCGTATCCGGTTGTAGGTTCCAGTCTGCGCGCCTCCAAGCCCGCCGAATCTGGTTGGGCTTCGGTAATGGAGTTCACCGTTGCGGATATCTTCCAGCACTCGCCCTTTGCCGACATGCTGAACTCTTCAAAGTCCCTCTCTTTGTCAGGAGACTCTCGGCCGAACTATGTCCGGCTCGAATGGGAAGCAGGCGACGAAGGAATTCGTTGCCCACCCACCACCCACTTCATAGCCACTGTCGACGATGTATCAGACATGCTTGACATCGACTCTGATGATACCGACGGTATGGACGTCGGCGCAGGAGACGATTCAGAATCAACGGGGCGCTGGACTGCCACCTTGTCATACGATATATACATGGTGGATACGCCTAAGGAGGACTGAGGGAGTCCTGGATTAGGGGGTATCCGGACAGCCAGACTATATACTTTGTTCGGACTATTGGAGCGTGAAGATACAAGGCTCAAGACTTCGTCCCGTGTCCGGGTGGGACTCTCCTTTGCTTGGAAGACAAGCTTGGCGATCCGGATATTATATTTCCTTCTTTGTAACCGACTCCGTGTAAACCCTAGCCCCCTCCGGTGTCTATATAAAACGGAGGGTTTAGTCCTTAGAGGGACGACCAGAATCATAATCATCATAGGCTAGCTTCTAGGGTTTAGCCTCTACGATCTCGTGGTAGATCAACTCTTGTACTACTCATATCATCAATATCAATCAAGCAGGAAGTAGGGTTTTACCTCCATCGAGAGGGCCCGAACCTGGGTAAACATTGCGTCCCTTACCTCCTGTTACCATCAGCCTTAGACGCACAGATCGGGACCCCCTACCCGAGATCCGCCGGTTTTGACACCGACATTGGTGCTTTCATTGAGAGTTCCTCTGTGTCGTCGCTGCAAAGCTTAATGGCTCCTCCAATCATCAACAATGAGACGGTCCAGGGTGAGACTTTTCTCCCTGGGCAGATCTTCGTGTTCGGCGGCTTCGCACTGCGGGCCAATCCGCGTGGCCATCTGGAGCAGATCGACAGCTACGCCCCTGGCCACCAGGACAGGCTCGGAAACTTGAACTACACGACCGATATCCGCGGAGACTTGATCTTCAACGGATTCGGGCCTTTGCCAGGAACGCCGGACAGTCACGACGAGCACGGCCTAGACCTGCTGGCGGATAATGCTCGGGATATCGCCCCTTCAGGAGCCCCGGACCTAAATCCGGAGCAGATTGCGTCGTCCAAGAACGGGTGGATGGACCCCGCCCAGAGGCCGCACACTCATCGGTTGTAGAGCCGAACACAGACTTTACTCCCAAGGAAGCCTGAGACATCGGACCACCGGACACGTATCCGGTTGTAGGTTCCAGTCCACGCGCCTCCAAGCCCGCTGAATTGGGTTGGGCTTTGGTAATGGAGTTCACCGTTTCGGATATCTTCCAGCACTCGCCCTTTGGCGACATGCTGAACTCTTTAAAGTACCTCTCTTTGTTAGGAGACTCTCGGCCAAACTATTTCCGGCTCGAATGGGAAGCAGGCGACGAAGGAATTCATTGCCCACCCACCACCCACTTCATAGCCATTGTCGACGATATATTAGACATGCTTCACTTCGACTCTGATGATACCGACGGTATGGACGTCAGCACAGGAGACGATTCAGAATCAACGGGGCACTGGACTGCCACCTCTTCATACGATATATACATGGTGGATACGCCTAAGGAGGACGACGGCGACAATCCGGAGGATAAAACCCCTGGGCAAAAGCCAAAACGACGGCGCAGACGCCGCTCCAAGTCCAGCAACAGTAAAAATAGCGATAAGAGTGCCAGAAAGATCGACACAGTCAACTCCAAAGGCAACAACGACCATATGGACCCAGCAATGGAGCAGGATGAGCCAGGTCACGCCGAACACAGCTCGGAGCAGACGCCCGATCACGATGATCTCGAGGGACGAATTCATCAAACCACCCCGGGACAAGAACACAGTCCGGATGACGATGCATTCATCATCCCGGAAACACGCTTGGAACGAGATAACCTCCACAGAAGGCTTATGGCCACTACGAGAAGTCTAAAGAAGCAGAAGCAACGGCTAAAGGCCGCACAGGAAACACTCAATCGCAGATGGAATAAAGTTCTAGACACTTAAGAAAAGTATGGCGACGATCGCCATACAAAGAGCTATCCAAAACGCAAGCTGCTGCCAGAATTCGACGACGAGGCAGTTCCACCAGAGAACAACACGGCCAGGAGGCCGGACAAACCACTTCATAACCGCAACAGAGCAGCTACCGACGCCGCACACGATCTACGCGAGCTCCTGGATAAAAAAGCCGGCGCGGCTAGGTCCATCTATGGATCTAAAGGACACACCCCGACGCAGGACTATGGTCACCAAAACGATCATACCAATCGGATACCAGTTCGGAATCAGCACAGGACACAACAACAGCCCGCGGCATGCCACAGCACGTCTAGGTACAGAGGGGCTGCTCACCCCCTGTGCTTCACCGAAGAGGTACTAGACCATGAATTTCCATAGGGTTTTAAACCTGTGAACATAGAGCCATACGATGGAACAACAGACCCAGGGGTCTGGATCGAGGATTTTATCCTGCATATACACATGGCTCGTGGGGACGACCTCCACGCCATCAAATACCTTCCCCTCAAGTTGAAGGGGCCAGCTCGACACTGGTTGAAAAGCCTCCCCGAAAATTCAACTGGAAGTTGGGAGGAACTCGAGGACACTTTCAGGGCCAATTTTTCAAGGGACTTATGTCCGGCCTCCGGATGCGGACGATTTAAGTCACATAATCCAACAGCCCGGAGAGTCCACCCACAAGCTTTGGAACAGATTCCTCACTAAGAAGAATCAAATTGTCAATTGTCCGGATGCCGAAGCCTTAGCGGCCTTCAAACACAGCATCCGGGACGAGTGGCTCGCCAGACACCTCGGCCAAGAAAAGCCGAGGACAATGGCAGCCTTAACAAGCCTTATGACCCGCTTTTGCACGGGTGAAGATAGCTGGTTGGCCCATAAAGGTACCAGCGACCCAAGTACATCCGAAATAAGGGATGGCAACGGGAAGCCACGGCGCAATAAAAACAAACGTCAGAACAAGGAAGAGAGCCCGGACAACACAACGGTCAGCGCCGGATTCAGGGGATCTCGACCCGGTCAACAAAGGAAGCCATTTAAAGGCAACAAAGAGGGACCGTCCGGTTTGAACAAAGTCTTGGACAGACTGTGCCAAATTCATGGCACCCCCGACAAACCTGCAAACCACAGTCACAGAGAATGCTGGGTCTTCAAGCAGGCCGCCAAATTAAATGCCGAACACAAGGGAAGGGAAACACCAAGTGAAGACGAGGATGAGCCTCACTGGCCGAACACTGGGGGATAGAAGAAATTCCCACCAGAGGTAAAAACAGTAAACATGATCCACGCGACTCACACACCCACGAGAAGGCGCGAGTGCCCACTCAGAGACGCATACGCTGTAGAGCCCGTCGCCCCCAAACTTAACCACTGGTCGGCCTTCCAGATCACCTTCGATCACAGGGACTACCCGACTAGTACGCGGCACGGAGGATCAGCTGCCTTGGTGCTCAACCCAATAATCGACGGATACCATCTCACTTGCGTCCTCATGGATGGAGGCAGTGGTCTTAATTTAATATACCAGGACACCGTCCACGGGATGGGGATAGACCCATCCAGAATCAGCCAAAGCAACACCACCGTTGACGGGGTGATACCAGGCGTTGAAGCCCATGGCAGGGGCTCCATCATACTGGAAGTAACATTCGGTTCCCCCGGCAACTCCAGAAGCGAAGAACTACTGTTCACCATCGCCCCCTCCAAAGCAGCTATCACGCATTGCTCGGTAGAATGGCATTCGCCCGCTTCAATGCAGTACTGCATTACGCCTACCTCACACTCAAGATGCCCGGTCCACGCGGCGTCATCACCGTTAACGGAAACACAGAGCGCTCCTCACGCACGGAGGAATACGCGACGGCTCTAGCAGCCGGACTCTAAGCAGCCTCTAATACCAGAAGGCATGACTGGTCGTTAAGACCACGAACACGGTTAGACGAGTCCGGCAGCCCGGATAAACCTGAGCTAGGGCACCATGTACGTAATCCCATAGAGTACACCAGGGGCTATAGATATTTAATACAGCCCCACTGTTGGCTTGACCTTATTAACAGGCCAATGTCTTACACTTTTACTATCCATCGCACGCTTACGTTATACTCTTCTACACGAGTTTTTCTTTTTTACAGACACAATTTGTGCGATACCCTTCCAGGAAATGCCACAACGGAGACAAAGGCGTAGACGTGCAGCAGTGCCCCGCTCAAAGGTTTCTCTTTAGATTAAGCCCCTGTGTAAACCTTTTTTATTGTCTCTTGTTGTTTCCACATCCCATGGGTACTATACCCATAGAGGGTACTGCCATTATTGGCATTTCGCCACGACAGACTAATGCACGTACCTGGAACTACAGGGTTCATAATGAAAGGGCATTCTTTAGCCCATTTTATGTTGCAAAGTCCGAATACCTTCGGGAGTGTTCGGCGTCACGAGTTTGGCCTTATATGCATTAGCTCCGAATCATGTCTTTGGTCAAATGTTGGATTTGCCCGGCTCCTGGGTTTGCCACCTTACGTTCCGTTCTTATCGGCTAAGGCGGCCAAAGGAGAACTACTGCGATTGTGCCCTGGTTATTCCGGATGAGCACCTCAGTAGAGAAAGCCGAAAACTAACTGTCATGATTCAGCGAGAGACTGTTCAACCACTCGAAGACTTACTGGAATCTTTAGGATTCCTCCACATTAACGAAGGACCGTTTCCCGGTCATGTACACACGCGCCCGTATTCGGATGCACGCGAAGGTACCAGGGGCTACATAGTAGCCCCACTGTCAAACTCCTATGGCCAAGTGAAAGTATTACAACTATATAGTCCGGTTGCCTAGTTCGACGTGTGATCACCTCCTTAACGGACCAAGACGTTGGATCAAGTGTGATTACGCATATTTTTCACGAACACCCCCGCATTGTATGCGTGGGGGCCGAAGCCAACGACTGCTAACTTTCAGATTACACATATACATAAAAACGGCCGCACAGGAGGCACAATAATACTTTCAGGCACAAAGTATAAATATAGCCTCATAATCAAAATAACATTGTTTTTACAATGAAACGATTTGTCACTCGAACATGACATTCTTCGAGCACTGAGCCTCTATTAAGCGAGCACCTTCTGTTACCTGCTCCAGGTAGTGCTTGGCCGGATCCTGGCCTCCCGTCGGATTCTGGGTCGCAATGATGGTGGCCTCCATATCTGCCCAATATGCTTTAACACGGGCAAATGCCATCCGTGCACCCTCTATACACGCCGACCTCCTCATGGCATTGATCTAAGATACGGCACCGAGGAATTGTTGCACCAAACCAAAATACCTGTTCGGCTTAGGCCCCTTCGGCCAAAGATGGTCTATTACAGACCGCATTGCAAGCCCGGACAACCTATGAAGCTCAGCCACAGCAGCCATCTTCTCACTCAATGGCAATGGGCGCGTGGGAGCATTGAATTGAGACCAGAACAGCTTCTCCACTTCTTTATCACCTTGATCCTCGAAAAACTTGGCCGCATCAGCCGTACTCTTCGCAAAGTCCGCATACGCGTCCGCAGGGCTCCAGCGTCGATCCAGGGGAGCATACTTTGGATCTAAAAACTTCATCCGCAATAAGTAGGGGTTTCCAGCCGCGATTTCTCCGGCCAGACGAAGCTCCTCCTCATGCATCCCTGCTTTCAGACTGCGTCTCCTTGGCCGTATCAAGTGCTTTCTTCAGGTCAGCCAAGTTCACCTAATTCTCCTTCTCAAGGAGCTCATACCGGCTGGCAACATTTTTCAGCTCCACAGCCATTTCAGCTATTTTGTCTTTGCTTCGGTGATGAGGAGCCTGTTCGGCTTTCAACTCTTCGGCCGTTGAGGGAGTCCCAGATTAGGGGGTGTCCGAATAGCCGAACTATCACCTTTGGCCGGACTCCTGGACTTTGAAGATACAAGATTGAAGACTTCGTCCCATGTCCGGATGGGACTTTCCTTGGCATGGAAGGCAAGCTTGGCGATACGGATATGTAGATCTCCTACCATTGTAACCGACTCTATGTAACCCTAACCCTCTTCGGTGCCTATATAAACCGGAGGGTTTTAGTCCGTAGGACGAACAACAATCATACCATAGGCTAGCTTCTAGGGTTTAGCCTCTCTGATCTCGTGGTAGATCTACTCTTGTACTACCCATATCATCAATATTAATGAAGCAGGAGTAGGGTTTTACCTCCATCGAGAGGGCCCGAACCTGGGTAAAAACATCGTGTCCCTTGTCTCATGTTACCATCCGCCTAGAAGCACAGTTCGGGACCCCCTACCCGAGATCCGCCGGTTTTGACACCGACATTGGTGCTTTCATTGAGAGTTCCTCTGTGCCGTCGCCATAAGGAAGGATGCCTCATCCCGTCTTTAAAGACGGCACTGTTGCTAAAGGAGCTTTGGCTATCAGCCAAACTCTCTGGCTAGGCGGTTTCCTTATGACCGCCTATCCGGCCACCGCGCCGACGATGACTTCTCGGGTCATCGAAAGCAATCTTCATGTTAGCTAGGAACTCGCCGAGCAGTTAGATCCGATGGAGCTCTCTTCCGTAAACGAGCTCTTGGACCGCATCGCCGCCCCGGGAGTCGCTATAGACTACGATCAGATTGGGCCTAAAACCGATCTGAGAGAGATCAATTCTCCCCAGGTTACCCACCACGTTGCCGTGGTTGAGGAGCAATACGGCGACCCTTCCTCGATTTTAAGGACTAGCTATGTCCGGATTCCTGATCCCTCCATACCGGATTCCCGCGGAGGGGAGGACATAACTCAAGCCCTGAACCTAAAGTCAGGCGGCAGGCTAGGTGCATTGGACAACATCCAAAAACCCAAGCTTCTGAGTTCGGAAACTTCTTGGCCCCTGAGCCTGAGATTGGACGGGGTTCCGGATTTAATTCCACCCGCCCACCCAAACATAAGCGATCTATCCCAAATCTGGCAAGAGCCCGCAGAAATAGTACACCATTACTGGGCCAGATTCCTCCTGGTTATGAACAGAAAAAAGGACTGTCGTGAGGAGGACGCGATTACATTCTTTCGCAACAATTGCACGGACAAGGGAATCCTCACCATCGTAAGTCGTCGTGGAATTACACGCTTCGCTGACTTGGCGTCCATAGTACGGAAGTACTGTGAGATGGAAAGCGCCTGGAAAACCGAAATCAATTTTTGGGACAATCTGGCCCTGAATACAACCCTAGTCTGAAATAAAAGGGTGCATCATCGTCAGGCACCTGGGTTAAATACCAAAAAGCAAAAACCCTCTAGAGGGCATGGAACCGTACTAGAGGGATGGCTCAATGGACCCTTCAAATTTCATAGTACAGAGGGCGCCACACCAACTCATAGCCTTAGAGCATGTTGGATACTACGACAGGAGCCCAAAAGTGGTGAAGAGCTTCTAGCTCCAGAGCATCAGCCCAAGGATACCAGTACGGTATTAGCAGTCTTCGAGACGTTCACATCAAATAATATGCGGAAACGAACACTCCGCAGCCTTGCCGAAGTCTACCAAGTAGCAACGGCTATTACCTTTAATGCCAGTGACGAACCTAAATTCCGAACAGCCCGAGCACCAACCGCACTGGTCCTCAGTCCAATAGTGGACGGCTTTCGCCTCACAAAGGTACTCATGGACGGTGGCAGCGGATTGAACATCATCTACGAGGAAACCCTCCGAAAAATGGAAATAGACTGGAGCCGCATTGAGCAAAGCAGCACAACCTTTAGAGGAATAATCCCCAATCGGGAAGCATGCTGTACAGGAAAAATCACACTGGATGTGGTATTCGGCATGCCGGATAATTACAGGTCCGAGGAGGTCACGTTTCAAGTGGCCCCGTTCAGCAGCGGATATCACGCTCTATTAGGGCGAGAGGCATTCACAATTTTTCAAGCTATACCCCATTACGGGTACATGAAGCTCAAAATGCCCAGGCCCAACGGAATCATCACTCTTGCTAGTGACCCGGACATAGCACTCCGCGCCGAAAATAAGACAGCCGCACTGGCCCTTGAGGCACTATTCAAAGTCCTAGCGGCCGAAGAACTCACTGCTGCGCTCCATGGTGAATAGGGACGATGTAATACTCGATAAGAGATCCAAGTCCACCTCCTTTAAACCAGCGGACGAAATAGTCAAATTCCAAGTCCATCCAACGAACCCTACAAGAATGGCCTCCATCAGGGCACAATTAAACCCTGATGTAGACGCCGCACTACGAGAATTCCTACGCAAAAATTGGGACATTTTTGCCTGGCACCCTTCAGACATGCCAGGAATCCCACGCCGGCTGGCCGAGCACAGCCTAAACATCCTAAAAGGATTCAAGCCAGTCAAACAGGCTCTTCGGCATTTCTCCAAAACCAAGAGACAGGCCACGGGAGAGGAGCTAGCCAAATTATTGGAGGCCGGATTCATCAAAGATATAAAACATCCGGACTGGCTAGCAAACCTGGTGATGGTACCAAAGAAGGACAAATCCTGGCGCCTATGCGTCGATTTTAAGGACCTCAACAAGGCTTGCCCAAAGGATCTCTTCCCACTCCCCCGCATCAATCAAATTATCGACGCTACCGCAGGACACGATTCATTGTGTTTCCTCGACGCATACTCCGGCTACCACCAAATTAAGATGGCAGAGCCCGACCAGGCCGCAACGGCATTCATCACCCCATATGGCCCATTGTGCTTCAACACAATGCCCTTTGGGCTCAAAAACGCCGGCGCAACATATCAGCGCATGATTCAGACATGTCTGGCAAACCAGATCGGCAACACAGTGGAGGCATACGTAGACGATGTGGTCGTCAAAACCAAGCACGTCGAAACTCTAGTAGACGATTTGAGGATCACGTTCGATAATCTCCGAACATATGACATTAAGCTTAACCCGGAAAAATGCGTTTTCGGCGTACCAGCCGGAAAGCTCTTGGGCTTCATTGTATCCGGTAGAGGAATTCAAGCAAACCCAGCCAAGATCCGAGCTCTGTCACAATTGGATATCCCAAAGGACCTCAAACAAATACAAAAATTGACGGGATGTGTGGCGGCTCTAAGCCTCTTTATCTCCCGTTTAGGAGAAAACGCGTTACCTCTTTATCGCCTCCTCTGACGCACCAAACACTTCGAGTGGACGGATGCCACCACGGCCGGACTCAAAGAAATAAAAGCCATATTGGCAACAAACCCGGTCCTGGCCGCGCCCAACATGGGCGAACCAATGCTATTATATATCGCGGCAACTCATCAAGTTGTGAGCGCAGTGCTCGTTGTCGAACGAGAAACATACGGACATAAGTCCCCCCCTTCAAAAACCAGTTTACTACGTGTCCACTGTCCTAACTGAATGCAAGTCATGGTACCCGCATTATCAAAAGATAGTGTACGCGGTGTTCATGGCATCCCGGAAGCTGCGACACTACTTTCAAGAGTGTTCGATAGCAGTAGCCTCTGAAGTACCTCTTAATGACATTATAAACAACCGCGACGCGACAAGCCGGATTGCCAAATGGGCCATTGAGCTCCTCCCGTTCGACATAACCTATAAGCCACGACGAGCTATTAAGTCGCAAGTTTTGGCCGACTTCGTCGCCGAATGGACTGAAGCCGAACTCCCTAAAGAGTACGGCGCATATTCCAACTGGATAATGCACTTCGAGGGCTCCAAAATGTTGGCTGGTCTGGGGGCTGGCGTCGTTTTGACGTCCCCAACCGGAGATACGGTTCAATACGTACTCCAGATAATGTATACGGACTCCAACAACGCAGCCGAATACGAGGCCCTTCTACACGGCCTCCGGATGGCAGTCTCCATGGGCATTCAACGCCTAGAGGTGCGCGGGGATTCGAACCTCGCGATATCCCAAATAAATGGAGACTTCGATGCCAAGGATCCGAAAATGGCAGCTTATCGCAACGCCGTCCTAAAAATGTCAGCTCGGTTTGAAGGGCTGGAATTTCACCATATAGCCCGGGATAACAACCAGGCAGCAGACGTATTGGCGCGCATTGGCGCAAAGCGCGATGCCGTCCCTCCCAACATCTTCCTAGAGAGGCTGTTCAAGCCATCCGTACTATGGGAGGGAGAATCCGGAAATAACAACCCGGACCCAACCGCACTGCCCGACGCCGAACATTCTGACACAATTGGTGGTTTTGCGAACGAAGTAACATCTTCAGCCCACGTAATAATGGCAGTCATTGCCCTGTGGACGAAACCATTCCTAGCCTACCTAACCAGGTAGGAACTTACCAAGGACCAAAACGAGGCCCGCTGCATAGTGCGGCGATCTAAAGCCTATAAGGTCCATGAGGGAGAGCTTTACAAGAAAAGCACAACCGGAGTCCTTCAAAGGTGTATCTCCGAAGAGGAAGGGCGGAACCTTCTGGCTGAAATTCATGCCGGATTCGGCGGGCACCACGCCGCAGCCCAGGCCCTTGTAGGCAAGGCCTTCCGTACAGGATTTTATTGGCCGACGGCCTGGGCAGATGCTCAGGACTTAGTCCAACGATGCGTCGGTTGCCCGCTCTTTGCTAATCAAAGCCACATGCCACCCACCGCCTTCAAAACTATACCCATCACCTGGCCCTTCGCGGTCTGGGGGCTTGACATGATTAGACCCCTTAAAGGAGGAACCCACAAGCAAAAATACCTACTGGTCATGGTGGATAAATTCACCAAATGGATAGAGGCCAAACCTGTTAAGACGGCCGAATCCGGACCGGTGATAGACTTCATATCAGGAGTCGTACACCGTTACGGCGTCCCCCATAGCATCATCACTGATAATGGCACGAACTTTACGGCCGACGAGGTCAAACTCTGGTGCAAAAACATGGGCATCAAGCTCGACTATGCTTCAGTCTATCACCGTCAAACTAACGGTCAAGTTGAGCGAGCAAATGGTCTAATCATGAGCGGCATCAAACCCAGATTAGTGCGGTCCCTCAAGGAATCTAACACGCACTGGGTAGAGGAGCTCGACTCCGTACTCTGGGGGCTGCGGTGTTCGGGAACGTTGCAGAAAATAAAAATTTTCCTACGGTTTCACCAAGATCCATCTATCAGTTCATCTAAGCAACGAGTGAAAGGGGAGATGCATCTACATACCACTTTGTAGATCGCGAGCGGAAGCGTTCAAAAGAACGGGGTTGAAGTAGTCGTTCTCGTCGTGATCCTATCACTGGAGATCCTAGCGCCGAACGGACGGCACCTCCGCGTTCAACACACGTACGGTCAGCGTGACGTCTCCTCCGTCTTGATCGAGCAAGGGGGAAGGAGAGGTTGATGATGATCCAGCAGCACGACGGCGTGGTGGTGGATGCAGCAGAACTCCGGCAGGGCTTCGCCAAGCTGCTGTGGGAGGAGGACGAGGTGTAGCAGGGGGAGGTAGGCGCCAAGACTTGGGTGCGGCTGCCCTCCCCCTGCCCTCCTTTATATAGGCCCCAGGGGGGGCGCCGGCCCTGGGAGATCAATCTCCCAAGGGGGGCGGCGGCCAAGGGGGGTGGAGTGCCCCCCAAGGCAAGTGGTGCGCCCACCCCCCCACCTAGGGTTTCCAACCCTAGGCACAGGGGGGGGGGGGGCAAGGGTGGGCGCACCAGCCCACTAGGGGCTGGTTCCCCTCCCACTTCAGCCCACGGGGCCCTCCGGGATAGGTGGCTACAATACCGGGTGACCCCGAAACTTTCCCGATGGCCGAAACAACACTTCCTATATAGTTTTCTTTACCTCCGGACCATTACGGAACTCCTCGTGACATCTGGGATCTCATCCGGGACTCCGAACAACATTCGGTTTGCTGCATACTCATATTCATACAACCCTAGCGTCACCGAACCTTAAGTGTGTAGACCCTGCGGGTTCGGGAGACATGCAGACATGACCGAGACGGTTCTCCGGTCAATAACCAACAGCGGGACCTGGATACCCATGTTGGCTCCCACATACTCCTCGATGATCTCATCGGATGAACCACGATGTCGAGGGTTCAAGTAACCCCGTATACTATTCCCTTTGTCAGACGGTATGTTACTTGCCCGAGACTCGATCGTCGGTATCCTAATACCTCATTCAGTCTCGTTACCGGCAAGTCACTTTACTCGTACTGTAATGTATGATCCCGTGACCAGGCACTTGGTCACTTTGAGCTCATTATGATGATGCACTACCGAGTGGGCCAAGTGATACCTCTCCGTAACACAGAGTGACAAATCCCAGTCTCGATCCGTGTCAACCCAACAGACACTTTCGGAGATACCTGTAGTGCACCTTTATAGTCACCCAGTTATGTTGTGACGTTTGGTACATCCAAAGCACTCCTACAGTATCCGAGAGTTACACGATCTCATGGTCTAAGGAAGAGATACTTGACATTAGAAAAGCTCTAGCAAAACGAACTACACGATCTTGTGTTATGCTTAGGATTGGGTCTTGTCCATCACATCATTCTCCTAATGATGTGATCCCGTTGTTAACGACATCCAATGTCCATAGTCAGGAAACCATGACTATCTGTTGACCAACGAGCTAGTCAACTAGAGGCTTACTAGGGACGTGTTGTGGTCTATGTATTCACACATGTATTACGATTTCCGGATAATACAATTATAGCATGAATAAAAGACAATTATCATGAACAAGGAAATATAATAATAATCCTTTTATTATTGCCTCTAGGGCATATTTCCAACAGTCTCCCACTTGCACTAGAGTCAATAATCTAGTTACATTGTGATGAATCGAACACCCATAGAGTTCTGGTGTTGATCATGTTTTGCTCGCGAGAGAGGTTTAGTCAACGGATCTGCGACATTCAGATCCGTATGTACTTTGCAAATATCTATGTCTCCATCTTGAACATTTTCACGGATGGAGTTGAAGCGACGCTTGATGTGCCTGGTCTTCTTGTGAAACCTGGGCTCCTTGGCAAGGGCAATAGCTCCAGTGTTGTCACAGAAGAGTTTGATCGGCCCCGACGCATTGGGTATGACTCCTAGGTCGGTGATGAACTCCTTCACCCAAATTGCTTCATGCGCTGCCTCCGAGGCTGCCGTGTACTCCGCTTCACATGTAGATCCCGCCACAACGCTCTGCTTCAGCTGCACCAAATTACTGCTCCACCATTCAACATATACACGTATCCGATTTGTGACTTAGAGTCATCCAGATCTGTGTCGAAGCTAGCGTCGACGTAACCCTTTACGATGAGCTCTTCGTCACCTCCATAAACGAGAAACATGTCCTTTGTCCTTTTCAGGTACATCAGGATATTCTTCACCGCTGTCCAGTGTTCCTTGCCGGGATTACTTTGGTACCTTCCTAGCAAACTTACGGCAAGGTTTACATCAGGTCTGGTACACAGCATGGCATACATAATAGATCCTATGGCTGAGGCATAGGGGATGACGCTCATCTCTTCTTTATCTTTTGCCGTGGTCGGGCATTGAGCCGAGCTCAATCTCACACCTTGTAGTACAGGCAAGAACCCTTTCTTGGACTGATCCATTTTGAACTTCTTCAAAATCTTATCAAGGTATGTGCTTTGTGAAAGACCTATGAGGCATCTCGATCTGTCCCTATAGATCTTGATGCCTAATATGTAAGCAGCTTCTCCAAGGTCCTTCATTGAAAAACACTTATTCAGGTAGGCCTTAATGCTGTCCAAGAATTCTATATCATTTCCCATCAAAAGTATGTCATCTACTTATAATATGAGAAATGCTATAGAGCTCCATAAGTCTGCATAAACCCAAACGCTTTGATCATCTCATCAAAGCGAATGTTCCAACTCCGAGATGCTTGCACCAGCCCATAAATGGATCGCTGGAGCTTGCACACTTTGTTAGCATTCTTAGGATCGACAAAACCTTCCGGCTGCATCATATACAGCTCTTCCTTAAGATAACCGTTAAGGAATGCCATTTTGATGTCCATCTGCCATATCTCATAACCATAGTATGCGGCAATTGCTAACATGATTCGGACGGACTTAAGCTTCGCTACGGGAGAGAAAGTCTCATCGTAGTCAATCCCTTGAACTTGCCGATAACCCTTAGCGACAAGTCGAGCTTTATAGATGGTGACATTACCATCCACGTCCGTCTTCTTCTTAAAGATCCATTTGTTTTCTATCACTCGCCGATCATCGGGCAAGTCAGTCAAAGTCCATACTTTTTTTTCATACATGGATTCTATCTCGGATTGCATGCTTCTAGCCATTTGTTGGAATCTGGGCCCGCCATCGCTTCTTCATAGTTCGAAGGTTCACCGTTGTCTAACAACATGATTTCCAGGACAGGGTTGCCATACCACTCTGGTGTGGAACGTGTCCTTGTGGACCTACAAAGTTCAGTAGCAACTTGATCAGAAGTACCTTGATCATCATCATTAATTTCCTCTCCAGTCGGTGTAAGCACCACAGGAACGTTTTCCTGAGCTGCACTACTTTCCGGTTCAAGAGGTAGTACTTCATCGAGTTCTACTTTCCTCCCACTTACTCCTTTCGAGAGAAACTCTTTTTCCAGAAAGGACCCGTTCTTGGCAACAAAGATCTTGCCCTTGGATCTTAATTAGAAGGTATACCCAATGGTTTCCTTAGGGTATCCTATGAAGACGCATTTTTCTGACTTGGGTTCGAGCTTTTCAGGTTGAAGTTTCTTGACATAAGCATCGCATCCCCAAACTTTTAGAAATGACAGCTTAGGTTTCTTCCCAAACCATAATTCATATGGTGTCGTCTCAACGGATTTGGACGGTGCCCTATTTAAAGTGAATGTAGCTGTCTCTAGAGCGTATCCCCAAAATGATAGCGGTAAATCGGTAAGAGACATCATAGATCGCACCATATCCAATAGAGTGCGATTACGACGTTCCGACACACCGTTACGCTGAGGTGTTCCAGGCGGCGTGAGTTGTGAAACGATTCCACATTTTCTTAAGTGTGTACCAAATTCGTGACTTAAATATTCTCATCCACGATCCGATCGTAAGAATTTTATCTTTCGGTCACGTTGATTCTCTACTTCATTCTGAAATTCCTTGAACTTTTCAAAGGTCTCAGACTTGTGTTTCATCAAGTAGACATACCCATATCTACTCAAGTCATCAGTGAGAGTGAGAACATAACGATATCCTCCGCGAGCCTCAATGCTCATTGGACCGCACACATCGGTATGTATGATTTCCAACAAGTTGGTTGCTTGCTCCATTGTTCCAGAGAACAGAGTCTTGGTCATTTTGCCCATGAGGCATGGTTCGCATGTGTCAAATGATTCATAATCGAGAGACTCTAAAAGTCCATCAACATGGAGCTTCTTCATGCGCTTGACACCAATATGACCAAGGCGGCAGTGCCACAAGTATGTGGGACTATCATTATCAACTTTACATCTTTTAGTATTCATGCTATGAATATGTGTAACATTACGTTCGAGATTCATTATGAATAAACCATTGACCATCGGGGCATGACCATAAAACATATCTCTCATATAAATAGAACAACCATTATTCTCGAATTTAAATGAGTAGCCATCTCGTATCAAACGAGATCCAGATACAATGTTCATGCTCAAACTTGGCACTAAATAACAATTATTGAGGTTTAAAACTAATCCCGTAGGTAAATGTAGAGGTAGCGTCCCGTCGGCGATCACATCGACCTTGGAACCATTCCCGACGCGCATCGTCACCTCGTCCTTCGCGAGTCTCCGCTTATTCTGCAGCTCCTGCTGTGAGTTACAAATGTGAGCAACGACACCAGTATCAAATACCCAGGAGTTACTACGAGTACTGGTAAGGTACACATCAATTACATGTATATCAAATATACCTTTAGTGTTGCCGGCCTTCTTGTCCGCTAAGTATTTGGGGAAGTTCCGCTTCCAGTGACCCTTCCCCTTGCAATAAAAGCACTCAGTCTCAGGCTTGGGTCCATTCTTTGACTTCTTCCTTATCGGGCGCGGCAACATCTTTGCCATCCTTCTTGAAGTTCTTCTTACCCTTGCCCTTCTTGAACTTAGTTGTCTTATTGACCATCAACACTTGATGTTTTTTCTTGATTTCAACCTCTGCTGACTTCAGCATTGAAAATACTTCAGGTATGGTCTTCACCATCCCCTGCATATTATAGTTCAACACAAAGCTCTTGTAGCTCGGTGGGAGCGACTGAAGGATTCTGTCAATGACCGCCTCTTCCGGGAGGCTGATCTCCAGCTGGGACAGGCGGTTGTGCAACCCAGACATTTTGAGTATGTGCTCACTGACAGAACTATTTTCCTCCATCTTACAACTATAGAACTTGTCGGAGACTTCATATCTCTCGACCCGGGCATGAGCTTGGAAAACTAGTTTCAGCTCCTCGAACATCTCATATGCTCCGTGTTGCTCAAAACGCTTTTGGAGCCCCAGTTCTAAGTTGTAAAGCATGCCGCACTAAACAAGGGAGTAATCATCAGCGCGAGACTGCCAAGCATTCATAATGTCTTGGTTCTCTGGGATGGGAGCGTCACCTAGCTGTCCTTCTAGGACATATTGTTTCCTGGCAGCTATGAGGATGATCCTCAGGTTCCGGATCCAGTCCGAATAGTTGCTGCCATCATCTTTCAGCTTGGTTTTCTCTAGGAACGCGTTGAAGTTCATGTTGACATGAGCATTGGCCATTTGATCTACAAGACATATTTTGCAAAAGTTTTAGACTAAGTTAATGATAATTAAGTTCATCTAATCAAATTATTTAATGAACTCCCACTCAGATTAGACATCCCTCTAGTCATCTAAGTGTTACACGATCCGAGTCGACTAGGCCGTGTCCGATCATCACGTGAGACGGACTAGTCATCATCGGTGAACATCTCCATGTTGATCGTATCTTCCATACGACTCATGTTTGACCTTTCGGTCTCTATGTTCCGAGGCCATGTCTGTACATGCTAGGCTCGTCAAATTAACCCTAAGTGTTCTGCATGTGTAAATCTGTCTTACACCCGTTGTATGTGAACGTAAGGATCTATCACACCCGATCATCACGTGGTGCTTCGAAACGACGAACTTTAGCAACGGTGCACAGTTAGGGGGAACACTTTCTTGAAATTATTATAAGGGATCATCTTATTTACTACCTCCGTTCTAAGTAAACAAGATGCATAAAACATAATAAACATCACATGCAATTATATAGTAGTGACATGATATGGCCAATATCATATAGCTCCTTCGACTCCATCTTCGGGGCTCCATGATCATCTTCGTCACCGGCATGACACCATGATCTCCATCATCATGATCTCCATCATTGTGTCTTCATGAATTTGTCACGCCAACGACTACTTCTACTTCTATGGCTAACACGTTTAGCAATAAAGTAAAGTAATTTACATGGCGTTCTTTAATGACACACAGGTCATACAAAAATAAAGACAACTCCTATGGCTCCTGCCGGTTGTCATACTCATCGACATGCAAGTCGTGATTCCTATTATAAGAACATGATCTCATACATCACAATATATCATTCATCATTCATCACAACTTCTGGCCATATCACATCACATGACAATTGCTGCAAAAACAAGTTAGACGTCCTCTAATTGTTGTTGCATCTTTTACGTGGCTGCAATTGGGTTCTAGCAAGAATGTTTTCTTACCTATGAATAACCACAACGTGATTTTGTCAACTTCTATTTACCCTTCATAAGGACCCTTTTCATCTAATCCGCTCCAACTAAAGTAGGAGAGACAGACACCCGCTAGCCACCTTATGAAACTAGTGCATGTCAGTCGGTGGAACCTGTCTCACGTAAGCGTACGTGTAAGGTCGGTCCGGGCTGCTTCATCCCACAATACCGCTGAAGCAAGAAAAGACTAGTAGCGGCAAGCAAGTTGACAAGATCTACGCCCACAACAAAATTGTGTTCTACTCGTGCAATAGAGAACTACGCATAGACCTAGCTCATGATGCCACTGTTGGGGAACATTGCGGAAAATAAAAAATTTCCTACGGTTTCACCAAGATCCATCTATGAGTTCATCTAAGCAACGAGTGAAAGGGGAGATGCATCTACATACCACTTTGTAGATCGCGAGCGGAAGCATTCAAAAGAACGGGGTTGAAGTAGTCGTTCTCGTCGTGATCCTATCACCGGAGATCCTAGCGCCGAACGGAGGGCACCTCCGCGTTCAACACACGTACGGTCAGTGTGACGTCTCCACTGTCTTGATCCAGCAAGGGGGAAGGAGAGGTTGATGATGATCCAGTAGCACGACGGCGTGGTGGTGGATGCAGCAGAACTCCGGCAGGGCTTCGCCAAGCTGCTGCGAGAGGAGGACGAGGTGTAGCAGGGGGAGGGAGCCGCCAAGACTTGGGTGCGGCTGCCCTCCCCCCTGCCCTCCTTTATATAGGCCCCCAGGGGGGCGCCGGCCCTGGGAGATCAATCTCCCAAGGGGGGCGACGGCCAAGGGGGGTGGAGTGCCCCCCAAGGCAAGTGGTGCGCCCCCCCCCCCCCACCTAGGGTTTCCAACCCTACGCATAGAGGGGCCCAAGGGGGGCGCACCAGCCCACTAGGGGCTGGTTCCCCTCCCACTTCAGCCCACGGTGCCCTCCGGGATAGGTGGCCCCACCCGGTGGACCCCCGGGACCCTTCCGGTGGTCCCGGTACAATATCGGGTGACCCCGAAACTTTCCCGATGGCCGAAACATCACTTCCTATATAGTTTTCTTTACCTCCGGACCATTTCGGAACTCCTAGTGACGTCCGGGATCTCATTCGAGACTCCGAACAACATTCGGTTTGCTGCATACTCATATTCATACAACCCTAGCGTCACCGAACCTTAAGTGTGTAGACCCTACGGGTTCGGGAGACATGCAGACATGACCGAGATGGTTCTCCGGTCAATAACCAACAGCGGGATCTGGATACCCATGTTGGCTCCCACATACTCCTCGATGATCTCATCGGATGAACCACGATGTCGAGGGTTCAAGCAACCCCATATACTATTCCCTTTGTCAGACGGTATGTTACTTGCCCGAGACTCGATCGTCGGTATCCCAATACCTCGTTCAGTTTTGTTACCGGCAAGTCACTTTACTCGTACCGTAATGCATGATCCCGTGACCAGACACTTGGTCACTTTGAGCTCATTATGATGATGCACTACCGAGTGGGCCCAGTGATACCTCTCCGTAACACGGAGTGACAAATCCCAGTCTCGATCCATGTCAACCCAACAGACACTTTCGGAGATACCTGTAGTGCACCTTTATAGTCACCCAGTTACGTTGTGACGTTTGGTACACCCAAAGCACTCCTACGGTATCCGGGAGTTACACGATCTCATGGTCTAAGGAAGAGATACTTGACATTGGAAAAGCTCTAGCAAAACGAACTACACGATCTTGTGCTATGCTTAGGATTGGGTCTTGGTCCATCACATCATTCTCCTAATGATGTGATAGCGTTGTTAACGACATCCAATGTCCATAGTCAGGAAACCATGACTATCTGTTGACCAACGAGCTAGTCAACTAGAGGCTTACTAGGGACGTATTGTGGTCTATGTATTCACACGTGTATTACGATTTTCGGATAATACAATTATAGAATGAATAAAAGACAATTATCATGAACAAGGAAATATAATAATAATCCTTTTATTATTGCCTCTAGGGCATATTTCCAACATGCGGACCACTCCAAATCGCACCACCGGATTTACACCATTCTTTATGGTATACGGCGCAGAGGCAGTTCTGCCCTGTGACATAATTCATGACTCACCTCACGTGCGCATGTACGAAGAAAGAAGAAGCGGAGCTCGATCGGCAGGACAGTTTGGACGCATTAGAGGAGGAGCGGGACGTGGCAAAAGCCCGTTCCGCATTTTATCAACAACAAGCTCGAAGATATCAAAGCAGAGAAGTACGGGCCAAATCTTACAACGTTGGCGAGTTAGTTCTACGCCTGCCGGACAAGAAAAAGGACAAACTCAAGCCCAAATGGGAAGGTCCCTTTATCATCGACCAAGTCCTGACCGGAGGTGCGTACCGTCTGCGAGATGCGTCGAATAACCGACTCGAGCCGAACCCATGGAACACAGCCCGTCTCCAAAGATTCTACGCCTAGCGCCGGATTCTGAGTTCGTCTCCTTCTTCCGTCTACACTTTACATATTAGCTGTCTTTTGTTTCTCTCCTTCTCTCTCTTTTTCTATTGCAGCCTTTGAAAGCTTGTTCGTGCATCGTTCGCAAACAATTGGCGCGCTATCCGCGCTCATTATACCTGGGGGCTTCTGTAACAGAAGTTTATTTATACGGGCTTCATGCCCAACACATGTGTCACACTTCCGCATGTACCTTTTATTCACCATTATATGCATCGATATGACCTAAGTTTTGGCCAAGCTGGGTTGCCTGGCTCCTGTGCTTACCCCTACATTCCCGATTGTTCGGCTAGGCGGTAAAGGGAGCACCCTTGCGATTGTTACTGCCGGGTCAGCCGGATGTGTACCTCAGACTGGGTGAAGCCGAAAGCTAGCGTTTGTAAGAGAATATTCGGTCGGTGAACTAAAAGACAATTTTTACCTATTTATTTATCTGCCCCCAGATGTTTTTCTGCTCTTTTCGCAGTCCAGACATGCACTTTAGGGCATGCCTACCAGGGAAAGGAACCCCTAACGGAACTATTCTCCCTGGAAGATGTTTCTTACTAACCATGTAATATAACATAACTAGTTGGGCACTGGTCTGATAAAGCACTAATGACCCCTACGCCTGGTCTCCACGCATGCCCCGGTTCTTACATAACCGTGAGGGTATTCGGACACACTCCGGACTATTGGGTCCCGAGGTTGAAGCGAAAAGGTCTGCTATGACAAATGATCTACAATCCGGCTAGAAGGCATCTTACATGTCATCTTTAATTACATAGTTAATCCGACTGATTGTATTCCTCTTCAATGCCATCTAATAGGCTGTCTAGTTTACAGTCCTGCTGGGAATACTTTGCGGCCAACTCTACTTGGCCGTACACTAAGCTCACAGGGATCTCCTTCCCATCGGGCCCCGTAGGTCCGACCTTGGCCATGTGGTTTGGGTCAGCCTTCGTGTACCGCGTGTTCACCATGGCACAGGCTTCCCTGGCGCCCTGACGGCAGGCCGATATCTTCCATAATCGAAAGCGCCACCGTGCTCCCAGAAGCCTCTCTGCAAGCTCTCCAAGGCCTTCGGGCGGGGAGAGAGATGGCCACAAGGCCTGGGCGATGCCCTTCATCACCTGCCGAACTTGTTTGTGCAGTTGTAAGAGCTCAGGAAGAAGGTCACCCGTAGAACCGTGCATTTCCTCTGCAGGACGGCCTGTGAGCATACCTACAGATATAACTCTGTTAGTCGACTTCCTCGCCGAACTTTTTTTCAAAAGTCCGTTTAAGCACTTACTAGAAATGTCACGTCGAAGCCGCCGATTCTCCTTAACGGAGTCAGACAGCTGGGCATAAACATCCTTTAGTTCCTCACCCAGCTGGGTGTTGGCATCTTGGAGATTATTTTTCTCTTGCCTCACCCTTGTAAGCACATTCTTGCCGGCCTTTAACCGGCGCATGAGATGTTGCTTCTCCGGATCTATCCCGGCGCCATCTGCAATATTATTGTCAGACCTCTACACACGCCGCACTTCACAAGTTACTTATCTTTTGAAGCATATATTACCAGAGGGGGTCTCTTTGGCTTCCCCCGCAGCACCTAGTGCGGCCTCAAGTTGGGCCTTGCACTCCTCCAGCTCCTGGGACAGTTGGGTATTATTTTCTGTAAGATCCTGCATAATAAATGATCCTTAAATCAGTTATCCTAACTATTTCAAGTCTCGGGGGCTATTGGCATATATAACTGTCATATTTTCTCACCCGTATGTCTTTTACATACTACTCCGTGGCTCTGGCTAGACCATTTTGAACGGCACAGAGGTGCGCATCTCTCGAATTAAAGGCATCCAATGCCTCTGGGGAGAAACACGCGTCACGAAGAACTGTCTGGCGACGCCTATGATTCATGGCACTCTCCACCTCAGAATTGGTGGCAGATAACCTGTCGGCATCCTCTGTCGGAGGAGCATCCGACGCATGCCTCATGTTCGCCTCCGCTTCTAGACCTGGCTTTGGAGCCTGGCGAGCGAAGGATTGATTGGCAACCTCTCCGGATACAGTCCGGCGAGCGCTCTTTTTCCTGAGAAAGCATGAGCGTCAGTATGTCTCCCAAGAATAAAGCCTGAGAGTAAGGTGGCACGCCATACCATTGTGCCGGAGTTTCAATCCGGACCACACTTCTTTTTAGCCTGCTGGGCCGTGCTGCCACTTGTTGGCTAGCCGCCGCGGACTCGGCCTTCCGCCTCAAGGGAGCCCCCTGCGAAACGTCATCGGTATACGGTGATCAAAAATAAGCACGGATGGGTCATTTCCAAAGTATTGGGACTTTGATCTCAATTACCTGTGAGGCTGGAAGTATTCCGGGGTAATCAGCAGTAATGGTGACCAAGGCATTATCAATGCTCAGTTGGTGAAATACCCCATCAATCAACTCCACTGATATGTCCGGATCCTCTTGGGAGGTCGGATCGAGGAACCGTTCTGGATCCTCGGGTTGTGGAGGCGGGCTGTTTATGTCCTTTACGGCCTGGCGCAATTCCTGCGCCGAAATCACAAAATGAGATACTTGACTATGGGAGTATGGATCGGATAGGCAAAAATAAATGTCCGCTTACCCAGCTTGGAGGATTGTACATAGAAAATCTGTCCTATGGATTGACGCGGAGAAATTCCTCCTCTTCTCCCTTGTACAACGCGGACAAGATCTTCGTCAGATCGGCGACCGATCCCGGCCCCTTACGGCCGCAGCGGGTGGCATCATCCTCCCTGTTGAAATCCCACATGGGGTGGCCTCTATACTGGAGTGGCTGCACCCCCCGCATAATGCATGTGTCCATGACCCCGATCATGGTCAGTCCGGAATGAGCCAACAACCTTATCCGGCTCATCAGGTAAAGGACGTCCCTGTCATTTTCCTTCTGAGGGCTCTGTGGACGCCAGCTTAGGCGTTTCTTCAAAGGAGCATTATTGAACTAAGGGAGGCCAATCCGAACAGGGTACGACAGGGGGACATCTTCTATATAAAACCACTCCGAAGGCCAGTCTTTGGATGCCTTCTTCGGGGTTTCCCGATAGATATCCGGTCCCGGCGATGCGCCATAGTTTGGCTCCGCCCACTTGATATATTGACCCCTCTTGAGAACGGGGCACAAGGCAGAATAGCTTCTTCCACAACGCAAAATGAGCCTTGATGCCCAAAAACAGCTCGCAAAGGGCCATGAAGCCTGCAATCTGCAAAATGGAGGCAGGCGTAAGGTTGTGCAACTGGAGGCCATAGAACTCCAGGAGCCCCCAGAGAAACGGATGAATTGGAAATCTGAGCCCTCTTATCAAATAAGAGACAAGGCATACCCGCTCTTGTTTGGAGGGGCTGGGGACGCTCTCTGCTTGCTTTCCGCCCTTATAGGTGGTGAGTCCGTCTCGAACCGGAACCATGAAGGCTGGGGGAAGAAATCCCTAGGTTTGGAGCGTCACTAACTTGTTGTGCGGGATGGAGCATCTCTCCCAATCTCTAGGCTGGGGGCTGGGAGGCCGAGAGGAGGAGCCGCGTCGACTGTCCATGATGGAATGGGTTTCTGTCAGATGCGCTCTCATGAATGCTCACAAAGGGAGGATGCTGTGATTCGGATCTAGATCCTCGTCTCCTTTATAGGCAGCTCATTTGCGCAGCTAGGGGGGTAAAATGTAAAAATAGCCTGGCTTTTCGCATTCGTTCGACACGTGGAAGATGGCCATTATTGGGCGTGGAGGCCAAGGAGCGCAATATTTACAAGAAGCCGGATGCTATTCAAACAGGTACACAGGATTTGGAGAAGAACCCGCCTTGCAATGCCGAAGACAATCTACGTGTCGGACTCATCGTCATTGAAGCCTGGTTCGGGGGCTACTGAGGGAGTCCCGGATTAGGGGGTGTCCGGATAGCCGAACTATCACCTTTGGCTGGACTCCTGGACTATGAAGATACAAGATTGAAGACTTCGTCCCGTGTCCGGATGGGACTTTCCTTGGCGTGGAAGGCAAGCTTGGCGATACGGATATGTAGATCTCCTATCATTGTAACCGACTCTGTGTAACCCTAACCCTCTTCGGTGCCTATATAAACCGGAGGGTTTTAGTTCGTAAGATGAACAACAATCATACCATAGGCTAGCTTCTAGGGTTTAGCCTCTTTGATCTCGTGGTAGATCTACTCTTGTACTACCCATATCATCAATATTAATCAAGCAGGAGTAGGGTTTTACCTCCATCGAGAGGGCCCGAACCTGGGTAAAAACATCGTGTCCCTTGTCTCCTGTTACCATCCGCCTCGATGCACAGTTCGGGACCCCCTACCCGAGATCCGCCGGTTTTGACACCGACAACCACCTTTAGGGTAGCCGCATTGCTATCCCGAGCTTGTTCCTTGGCCCTGGCAAGTTCCGCCCTCAAGGCCCCCACGGCAGCAGCACCATCTGCAGTCCACACATATCACATCAATGTTATGCTCATTTCAATTTTTCCTATAAATAATAAGGAAAGCAGAGCACATACCTTGTGACTCGTTAAGCCGCTCGTTCACAAGCGTGATGTCGGCATCAATAACTCCAATCTGCCTCCTTAGTTTGAAAACCTCAACGGACTGGTCAGCTGCCGGATCCTTAGATACCTGCGCATAAGCACATCGCGGTCATTACTTCAAAATATGATCCTCAGTTTGCCGCCTAGGGCTAGCAACCAGAGTCTCAGGGGATACTATCCATATGGAGCACACCTAGCGCGTGCGTCACAACCAAAAAATTATGTATTTTTCATTACATACCTCAAAGCCTCTGAGCAGGCTCGTAAATGCTTCATTCAAACCGCTTGTGGCGGATGAAATCTTCTTGAGCATCATGCTCATTAATGAGCGGTGCTCCTCCAAGAGAGCAGCTCGCTCCAGAAGGCCCGTCACTATGTCTGGCCGGACACCGAACTGTGCCGGACCCTTCTCACCGCCCCCCGTGGGAGCCGAACGCTCCGGGCTCAGGGCGGCTAAAGGATTAGCTTCGGGCTTCGGCAGATCCGGACTCCTCCGTGACGGCACCTCGGGGTCGCCCGCCTCATGAGGCGGAGAGGTTGGTGGGGTCTCACTCTCCATCATCTCCAGAGGGAGATCCCCCAAAGAAGAACTCTGTAGAGAAGAGCTGCTAGCCGGACTGCAAAGAATGGATCCCGGTTATTGTTCTTGGAGAAAAGCAGTACCTTCGAGTTTATGATTAACTTACAGCTCGGTTGAGGGCTGGCCCGTTGGCGGGCATGAAGCGGTGAGGGCGCCCTTCGGGGCAGGCCCCCCTGGTGATGCTTTCTTCCCCTGTTTGGGCACCTCCGTCTTCAAGTCTTCAGAGGCGGCCCTCTTCTTCCCGCGCGGGGAGGAGGCCTTAGGCTCCCCTCCCCGACTATCCTCCCTTGGGGAGGTAGAAATTCCCCCGGTTTGGATGCGCAGTGTGTGAAGTTCGGCTTCTCTGTTCTTCCCTTCGTCTTTCCCTAAGGGCATATTGCTAAGCACCCGGCCAAGCATCTTGGCTATGGTAGGACTAGGCGAGCCTTCGGGAAGTGGCGCCGGACACCTGATTCTCTCCGCCTTCCTGAGCCATTCCTAGCCACGGAGGATTTTCAGAATAATGATTATGATAAATATAAACGAAGTGTTCGGTTTCAGGGTTACTTACTTGGGTATATGGGTGATTGCAGCTTAGGCCCACATCCTCGGTGGTGTTCAGACACTTCACTTGTGGTCCGAAGAATAATTTACACATCCTTTCGAGCGTCAGGCCGAAGAAGTGCATAATAGTCCGTGGACCCTCTGGATTGAATTCCCTCATCCGGAGGGCCCGACGTTTGCACGGTAACATCCGTCGGATTAGCATTACCTGAATTATGCTGACGAGGTTAATGTCCCTCTCAAGAAGCTCCCCGATACGGCTCTGCAGTGTTGGTACATCACTAGGAGACCCCCAATCCCGTCCTACATTGGTCCATGACGCCAGTTGTGACGGAGGGCCCAAATAGAAGTCAGGGGCAGCCACCCACTTTGTGCCTCTGGGAGCCATGACGTAAAACCACCTCCGCTGCCATAAATCGGATACCTCTGGGAAAGAACCCTCCGGCCATGGGGCATCAGTGTTCTTGCTTATTACAACACCTCTGCACTCTGCATGTCGCCCCTCAATCATTTTCGGCTACACATTGAAGGTCTTGAGCCATAAGCCGAAGTGTGGGGTGACGTGGAGAAAAGCCTCGCACACAATGATGAATGACGAGATATGGAGGATAGCGTCCGGAGCTAGATCGTGAAAATCTAACCCATAATAGAACATGAGCCCCCTCACAAAGGGATCAAGGGTGAGGCCCAAGCCGCGGAGGAAGTGAGAAACAAATACGACACTCTCATTAGGCTCGGGAGTAGGGATGACCTACCATGGAGCAGGAAGCCTGTGCTGGATGTCGGCAGTCAGATATCCGACCTCCCTAAGCCTCGCAATGTCCTCCTCTTTGACCGAGGAGGCCACCCACCGGCCTTGAGGGTTGGATCCGGACATATTGGATGGCCTGGGGTGTTTGAATTTGGGTCTCGGGTGTTAGAACTCGAGATGCGAAAAGGTGCAAGGGTGGTGGAAAAGAGGTATAGGCGTCGGGCCCTTTATAAAGGGGGTGAATATCGAGAGTCCTCAGCGTGACCGCTTGAGACTTATCTAAAAACACGGAGTCATACCAACATTCATCGTGGGGTTGCGCACACCCGTATTGATGGAAGATCCCGCGATAAGGGGAACACGATCTCTTCTTTGGCAGGGCGTGCTAATAAAACCGCCTCGCAACGCATATCGAAGTGGGCTAAGAAAAACCGGTTCATGTTGGGCCGGACCACGATGCAGGGGCACGACATACAAAAATTGCCAGCAGATCAGATTTATGCTATGCTCTCTACGGTGGTATGTGAAGATCATCTTGTAGATCTGGACACGGTTCAGGTGTTTGATGATTACTATTCGGAGATGGAACCCTCCTTGCAATGCCGAAGACAAAACTACGTGCCGGACTCATCGTCATTGAAGCCTGGTACAGGGGCTACTGAGGGAGTCCTGGATTAGGGGGTATCCGGATAGCCGGACTATATACTTTGTCCGGACTATTGGAGCGTGAAGATACAAGGCTCAAGACTTCATCTCGTGTCCGGGTGAGACTCTCCTTTGCGTGGAAGACAAGCTTGGCGATCCGGATATTATATTTCCTACTTTGAAACCGACTCCGTGTAAACCCTAGCCCCCTCCAGTGTCTATATAAACCGGAGGGTTTAGTCCTTAGAGGGACGATCAGAATCATAATCATCATAGGCTAGCTTCTAGGGTTTAGCCTCTATGATCTCGTGGTAGATCAACTCTTGTACTACTCATATCATCAATATCAATCAAGCAGGAAGTAGGGTTTTACCTCCATCAAGAGGGCCCGAACCTGGGTAAACATTGTGTCCCTTACCTCCTGTTACCATCAGCCTTTGACTTACAGATCGGGACCCCCTACCTAAGATCCGCCGGTTTTGACACCGACAAGGATGACAGCGACAATCCGGAAGATAAAACCCCTGGGCAAAAGACAAAACAACGGCGCAGACGCCGCTCCAAGTCTAGCAACAGTAAAAATAGCGATAAGAGCGCTAGAAAGATCGACACCCCAGTCAACTTTGATGGCAACAACAACCATATGGACCCGGCAATGGAGCAGTATGAGCCAGGTCACGCTGAACACAGCTCGAAGCAGACACCCGATCACAATGATCCCGAGGGACGAATTCAGCAAACCGCCCCGGGACAAGAACACAGTCCGGATGACGATGCATTCGTCATCCCGGAAACACGCTTGGAACGAGATAACCTCCACATAAGGCTTATGGTCACTGCGAGAAGTCTAAAGAAGCAGAAGCAACAGCTAAAGGCCGCACAGGAAACGCTCAATCGCAGATGGAATAAAGTGCTAGACACTGAAGAAAAGTACGGCGATGGTCGCCATACAAAGAGCTATCCAAAACGCAAGCTGCTGCCAGAATTCGACGACGAGGCCGTTCCACCAAAGAACAACACGGCCAGGAGGCCGGACAAACCACTTCATAACCGCAACAGAACGGCTACCGACGCTGCACATGGTCTACGCGAGCTCCTGGATAAAAAAGCCGGCGCGGCTAGGTCCATCTATGGATCTAAAGGACACACCCCGACGCAGGACTATGGTCACCAAAACGATCATACCGATCGGATACCAGTTCGGAATCAGCACCAGACACAACAATAGCCGACGGCATGCCACAACACGTCCAGATACAGAGGGGCTGCTCACCCCCTGTGCTTCATCGAAGAGGTACTGGACCATGAATTTCCACAGGGTTTTAAACCTGTGAACATAGAGGCATACGACGGAACGACAGACCCAGGGGTCTGGATCGAGGATTTTACCCTGCATATACACATGGCTCGTGGGGACGACCTCCACGCCATCAAATACCTTCCCCTCAAGTTGAAGGGACCAGCTCGACACTGGTTGAAAAGCCTCCCCGAAAATTCAATTGGAAGTTGGGAGGAACTCGAGGACGCTTTCAGGGCCAATTTTCAAGGGACCTATGTTCGGCCTCCGGATGCGGTCGATTTAAGTCACATAATTCAACAGCCCGGAGAGTCCGCCCACAAGCTCTGGAACAGATTCCTCACTAAGAAGAATCAAATTGTTGATTGTCCGGATGCCGAAGCAGCCTTCAAACACAGCATCCGGGACGAGTGGCTCACCAGACACCTCGGCCAAGAAAAGCCAAGAACAATGACAGCCTTAACAAGCCTTATGACCCGCTTTTGCGCAGGTGAAGATAGCTGGTTGGCCCGTAAAGGCACCAACGACCCAAGTACATCCTAAATCAGGGATGGCAACGGGAAGCCACGACGCAATAAAAACAAACGGCAAAACAAGGAAGAGAGTCCCGACAACACAATTGTCAATGCCGGATTCAGGGGCTCTCGACCCGGTCAAGAAAAGAAGCCTTTTAAAGGCAACAAAGAGGGACCGTCCGGCCTGAACAAAGTCCTGGACAGACTGTGCCAAATTCATGGCACCCCCAACAAACCTGCGAACCACACTCACAGAGAGTGCTGGGTCTTCAAGCAGGCCGGCAAATTAAATGCCAAACACAAGGGAAGGGAAACACCAAGTGAAGACGAGGATGAACCTCGCCAGCCGAACACTGGGGGGCAGAAAAAATTCCCACCAGAGGTAAAAATAGTAAACATGATCCACGCGACTCATACACCCACGAGAAGGCACGAAAGTGCACTCAGAGACGCATACGCTGTAAGGCCCGTCGCCCCCAAACTTAACCACTGGTCGGCCTGCCCGATCACCTTCGATCACAGGGACTGCCCAACTAGTATGCGGCACGGAGGATCAGCTACCTTTGGTGCTCGACCCAATAATCGACAAACACCATCCCACTCGCGTCCTCATGGACGGCGGCAGTAGTCTTAATTTAATATACCAGGTTATTGTCCGCAGGATGGGGATAGACCCATCCAGAATCAGCCAAAGTAACACCACCTTCGAAGGGGTGATACCAGGCGTTGAAGCCTATGGCAGGGGCTCCATTGTACTGGAGGTAACATTCGGTTCCCCAGGCAACTCCAGAAGCGAAGAACTACTCTTCACCATCGGCCCCTTCCAAAGCGGCTATCACGCATTGCTTGGGAGAACGGCCTTCGCCCGCTTCAACGCAGTACCGCATTACGCCTACCTTACACTCAAGATGCCCGGTCCATGTGGCGTCCTCCCCGTTAACGGAAACACAGAGCGCTCTTCACGCGCGGAGGAATACGCGACGGCCCAAGCGGCCGGACTCTAAGAGGCCTCTAATACCAGAAAGCAAGACTGGTTGTTAAGACCACGGACACGGTTAGAAGAGTCCAGCAGCCCGGATAAACCTGAGCTAGGGCGCCATATATGTAATCCCATAGAGGACACCAGGGGCTATAGATATTTAATAAAGCCCCACTATTGGCTTGACCTCATTAATAGGGCAATGTCTTACACTTTTACTATCCATCGCACGCTAACGTTATGCTCTTCTACATGAGTTATTCTTTTTACAGACACCATTTTTGTGATACCCTTCCAGGACACGACACAACAGAGACAAAGGAGCAGACGTGCAGCAGGGCCCGCTCAAAGGTTTCTCTTCAGATTAAGCCCCTGTGTATACCTTTTTACTGCCTCTTGTTGTTTATACATCCCATGGGTACTACACCCACAGAGGATACTACCATTATTGGCATTTCTCCACGACAGACTAATGCACATACCTGGAAATACAGGGTTCAAAATGAAGGGCGTTACTTAGCCCAGTATATGTTACAAAGTCCGAATACCTTTGGGAGTGTTCGGCGTCGCGAGTTTGGCCTTATATGCATCAGCTCCGAATCATGTCTTTGGTCAAATGTTGGGGTTGCCCGGCTCCTGGGTTTGCCTCCTTACGTTCCAGTCTTGTCGACTAAGGCAGACAAAGGAGAACTACTGTGATTGTGCCCTGGTTATTCCGAATGAGCAGCTTAGTAGAGAAAGCCAAAAACTGACTGTCATGATATAGCGAGAGACTGTTCAACCACTCGAAGACTTATCGGAATCTTTAGGATTCCTCCGCATTAACGAAGGACCGTTTCCCGGTCATGTACACACGTGCCCGTATTCGGATGCACGCGAAGGTACGAGGGGCTAGATAGTAGCCCCACCGTCAAACTCCTATGGCTAAGTGAAAGTGTTACAGCAATATAGTCCGGTTGCCTATTTCGACGTGCGATCACCTCCTTAATGGACCAAGACGTTGGATCAAGTGTGATTATGCATATTTTTCGCGAACACCCCCGCATTATATGTGTGGGAGCTGAAGCCAACGACTACTAACTTTCAGATTACACATATACATACAAATGGTCGCACAGGAGGCACAATAATACTTTAGGGCAAAAAGTATAAATATAGCATCATAATCAAAATAACATTGTTTTTACAATAAACATGATTTGTCACTCGAACAAGATATTCTTCGAGCACTGAGCCTCTATTAAGCAAGCACCTTCTGTTACCTACTCCAAATAGTGCTCGGCCGGATCCTGGCCTCCCGCCAGATTCTGGGTCGCAACGATGGTGGCCTCCATATCTGTCCAATATGCTTTAACGCGGGCAAGAGCCATCTGTGCACCCTCTATACACACCGACCTCCTCATGGCATAGATCCGTGATACGACACAAACGAATTGTTGCACTAAACCAAAATAACTGTCCAGCTTATGCTCCTTCTGCCAAAGATAGTCTATTACAGACCGCATTGCAAGACCGGAAAGCCTATGAAGCTCAGCCATAGCAGCCATCTTCTCACTCAACGGCAATGGGCGCGTGGGAGCATTGAATTGCGACCAGAACAGCTTCTCCACTTCTTTATCACCTTGATCCTCGAAAAACTTGGCCGCATCAGCTGTACTCTTCGCCAAGTCCGCATACGCGTCTGCAGGACTCCAGCGTCGATCCAGGGGAGCATACTTCGGATCTAAAACCTTCATCCGCAATAAGTAGGGGTTTCCAGCCGCGATTTCTTCGGCCTGTCGAAGCTCCTCCCGTGCATCCCTGCTTTCAGACCGCGTCTCCTTGGCCGCATCAAGTGCCTTCTTCAGGTCAGCTAAGTTCACCTGATTCTCCTTCTCAAGGAGTTCATACCGGTTGGCGGCATTTTTCAGCTCCACAGCCATCTCGGCTATTTTGTCTTCGCTTCGGCAATGAGCAACCTATTTGGCTCTCAACTCTTCGGCCACCTTTAGGTCAGCCGCATTGCTAGCCCGAGCTTGTTCCTTGGCCTGGGCAAGTTCTGCCCTCATGGCTTCCACGGCAGCAGCACCATATGCAGTCCAAGCATATCGCATTAATATTATGCTCCTCTCAATTTTTCCTATACAACATAATAAGGAAATCATAGCACATACCTTGTGACTCGTTAAGCCGCTCGTTCAGCAGCGTGATATCGGCATCAATAGCTCCAATCTGCCTCCTTAGTTTGGCAACTTCAAGGGACCGGTAGGTTGTCGGATCCTTAGACACCTCCGCATATATACAGCACAATCATTACATACACAATATGATCCTTCATTTGCCGCCTAGGGCGGGCAACCAGAGTCTCAGGGGCTACTATCCATATGGAGCACACCTAGCGCGTGCGTCACAGCCAAAAATTACATATTTTTTCATTACATACCTCAAAGCCTCTGAGCAGGCTCGTAAAGGCTTCATTCAACCCGCTTGTGGCGGAGGAAATCTTCCCGAGCACCATGCTCATTAATGAACGGTGCTCCTCCAAGAGAGCAGCTCGCTCCAGAAGGCCCGTCAGTGTGTCCGCCCAGACACGAACTGTGTCGGACACTTCTCATCGCCCCCCGTGGGAGCCGAACGCTCTGGGCTCAGGGCGGCCGAAGGATTAGCTTCTGGCTTCGGCAGATCCAGACTCCTTTGTGACGACACGTCGGGGTCGCCCGCCTCATGAGGCGGAGAGGTTGGTGGGGTCTCACTCTCCATCATCTCTATAGGGAGATCCCCCAAAGACAAACTCTGTCGAGAAGAGCTGCTAGCCGGACTACAAAGAACGGATCCTGGTTATTGTTCTCGGAGAAAAGCAGTACCTTCGAATTTACGATTAACTTACAGCTCGGTTGAGGGCTGGCCCGTTGGCAGGCATGACACGGTGAGGGCGCCCTTCGGGGCAGGGCCCCCTGGTGACGCTTTCTTCCCCTGTTTGGGCACCTCCGTCTCCAAGTCTTCGGAGGCGGCCCTCTTCTTCCCGCGCGGGGAGGAGGCCTTAGATTCCCCTCCCCGACTATCCTCCTTTGGGGAGGTAGCAATTCCCCCGGTTTAGATGCGCAGTGTGTGAAGTTCGGCTTCTCTGTTCTTCCCTTCGTCTTTCCCTGAGGGCATTTTGCTAAGCACCCGGCCAAGCATCTTGGATATGGTAGGACTAGGCGAGCCTTCAGGAAGTGGCGCCGGACACCTGATTCTCTCCGCCTTGCTGAGTCATTCCTGGCCATGGAGGATTTTCAGAATAATGATTATGATAAATATAGACGAAGTGTTCGGTTTCGGGGTTACTTACTTTTGTATCTAGGTGATTGCAGCTTAGGCCTGCATCCTCGGTGGTGTCCGGACACTTTACTTGTGGTCAGAAGAATAATTTGCACATCCCTTCGAGCGTCAGGCTGAAGAAATGCAGAATAGTCCGCGGACCCTCTGGATTGAACTCCCACATCCGGAGAGGCCGGCGTTTGCACGGAAACATCCGTCGGATTAGCATTACTTGAATTATGCTGACAAGGTTAATGTTCCTCTCAAGAAGCTCCCAGATACGGCTCTACAGTGTTGGTACATCACTAGCAGACCACCAATCCTGTCCTACATTGGTCCATGACGCCAGTTGTGACGGAGGGCCCGAATGGAAGTCGGGGGCAGCCACCCACTTTGTGCCTCTGGGAGCCGTTATGTAAAAATACCTCCGCTGCCATAAATCGGATACCTCTAGGAAAGAACCCTCTGGCCATGGGGCATCGGTGTTCCTGCTTATTACGGCATATACGCAGTCCACATGTCGCCCCTCAATCATCTTCGACTTCACATTGAAGGTCTTGAGCCATAAGACGAAGTGTGGAGTGACGTGGAGAAAAGCCTTGCACACAATGATGAACGGCGAGATATGGAGGATAGCATCCGGAGCTAGATCGTGAAAATCTAACCCATAATAGAACATGAGCCCCCTCACAAAGGGATCAAGGGTGAGGCCCAAGCCGCGGAGGAAGTGAGGAACAAATACGACACTCTCATTAGGCTCGGGAGTAGGGATGACCTGCCCTGGAGCAGGAAGCCTGTGCTAGATGTCGGCAGTCAGATATCCGACCTCCCTAAGCCTCGCAATGTCATCCTCTTTAGGCTACCCACCGGCCTTGAGGGTTGGATCTGGACATATTGGAGGACCTGCGGTGTTTGAGTTTGGGTCTTGGGTGTTAGAACTCAAGATGCGAAAAGGCGCAAGAGTGGTGGAAAGAGGTATAGGCCTTGGCCCCTTTATAAAGGGGGTGAATATCAATCGTCCTCAGCGTGACCGCTTGGGACTTATCTAAAAACACGGAATCATACCAACAGTCGTCGTGGGGTTGCGCACGCCCATATCGATGGAAGATCCCGTGATAAGGGGGACACAATCTCTGCTTTGGTAGGGCGTGCCAATAAAACAGCCTCGCAATGCGTACCGAAGTGGGATAAGAAAAACCGGCTCATGTTGGGCCGGGCCACGATGCAGTGGCACGACGTACAAAAATTGCCAGCAGATCAGATTTATGCTATGCTCTCTACGGTGGTATGTGAAGATCATCTTGCAGATCCGGACATGGTTCAGGTGTTCGATAGTTACTATTGGAAGATGGAACCCGCCTTGCAATGCCGAAGACAAGACTGCGCGCCAGACTCATCGTCATTGAATCCTGGTTCAGAGGCTACTGAGGGAGTCCTAGATTAGGGGGGATCCGGATAGCCAGACTATATACTTTGTCCGGACTATTGGAGCGTGAAGATACAAGACTTAAGACTTCGTCTCGTGTCCGGGTGGTACTCTCCTTTGCATGGAAGACAAGCTTGGCAATCCGGATATTATATTTCCTTCTTTGTAACCGACTCCATGTAAACCCTAGCCCTCTCCGGTGTCTATATAAACCGGAGAGTCTAGTCCTTAGAGGCAGAATCATAATCATCATAGGCTAGCTTCTAGTGTTTAGCCTCTACAATCTCGTGGTAGATCAACACTTGTACTACTCATATCATCAATATCAATCAAGCAGGAAGTAGGGTTTTACCTCCATCGAGAGGGCCCGAACCTAGGTAAACATTTTGTCCCTTGTCTCCTGTTACCATCAGCCTTAGACGCACAGATCGGGACCCCCTACCCGAGATCCGCCGGTTTTGACACCGACAACGCCAACTCAACATGTACCTTTGTAGACACCTGTAGAGCTCCTTTATAATCACCCAGTTACGTTGTGATGTTTGGTAGGACACAAAGTGTTCCTCCGGTAAACGGGAGTTGCATAATCTCATAGTTGTAGGAACATGTATAAGTCATGAAGAAAGCAATAGCAACATACTAAACAATCAAGTGATAAGCTAATGGAATGGGTCAAGTCAATCACATCATTCTCCTAATGATGTGATCCCGTTAATCAAATGACAACTCATGTCTATGGTCAGGAAACATAACCATCTTTGATTAATGAGCTAGTCAAGTAGAGGCATACTAGTGACACTATGTTTGTCTATGTATTCACACATGTATTATGTTTCCGGTTAATACTCCCTCCGTCCCAAAATTCTTGTCTTAGATTTATCTAGATACGGATGTATCTAACACTAAAATGTGAATAGATACATCTGTATGTAGACAAATCTAAGACAAGAGTTTTGGGACGGAGGGAGTACAATTCTAGCATGAATAATAAACATTTATCATGTTATAAGGAAATAAATGATAACTTTATTATTGCCTCTAGGGCATATTTCCTTCAATAACTCCACCGCTATCCTCCATCTTAACACAATGCTTATCGTTCTTACCCTTAAACCAATGGCTGGCATAACAACATAATATTAAACCGGCAAAATTTTCTTTTCAGATCATCATCAACAATGACTAAGACATTCACTTCATGCAACTGGGCATCATCTCGGGTCACCGAGGAAGATTTGAACAATTTCATTGCAACTGGCGTCTTAGCCAAGAAAGCTGACATCCACTATAGGGTCCCAGGCCTCAAAAATCCTCCTCGGCCCAAGGAAGGAGAAGTAATTGTTTTCACCGATCATATGATCCGGGGGTTTACCCCACCCGGCTCAAAATTCTTTCAAGATGTGTTACACTTTTTCCAACTTCACCCGAAAGACATTGGGCCTAATTCCGTCTCCAATACTTGCAATTTCCAAGTCTTCTGTGAAGCTTACCTCCAAGAAGAACCCACTGATGAACTATTCAAAGAGTTTTATTACTTAAACCGGTAGACTGAGTTTACCGACGGGCCTAGTTTGGAAATAGGTGGGGTTTCAACTCAGAAGAGAAAAGAGGCCTCCTTCCCATATGCCAAACCGCCCAGTCATCCCAAGGACTAGAACCAGACTTAGTTCTATTGCCAAGATACATCTCTGGTGGGTGAGAATCCCCTGCCGGGTTATCGTGACCACCGCTTAGCAACACACATCCACTCCCACAGCGGATCAGCATGAAGGAACGGGCCAAGTATGCGCCCACTTTTTCAAAGATCAGAGCCTTCATGGCCAACGGCTTAACTGGCATCGACCTTGTTCGATGTTGGGTCTCCTGGAGGATCCTGCCCTTAAGCCGCCACCCCGGCTTAATGTGCAAGTACACCATCAACTTGAAAGATCCCCAAAGCCACTGCAAAATTCAATTATCTGATGCCAAAGTCACTGAAGCGACCAAGGCTTTGCTGAATGAAAGCTGGGCATAATACAGTAAAACCGGACTTAGTCCTTACTGCACCTTCAACCAACCACTAGTTGTAAGTGTTACACACTACGTTGCCATTTTGAATCATGTATTCGCTAATACTATCCACTTATGATCATCTGACCTCAACAGGACGATTCTCTATTTTGGAAGAAGAAGCCGCAGGATAAGCCGGCCAAGCCGACCCGGACCAAGACCAAGGTTACCAAAAAACCTGCCAAGAAGAAGAACGAGCCCTCTGAGTTACCAAACTTAGATGAAAATGGTGATGATGATGAGTCGGAGGTAGAACTTGATTCTCTTGGCTAATTTTTTGTACATCTCATTGGCAATGACTGTTATCAGGAGGAAGCGGAAGCCAGCCGTGCGGGTAACGAAGAGGTAATTGTTCTTTCCTACGGCTCAGAATCTCTGCCAAAACAGAAAACTCAACAAGCAAGGCGGAAAGTAAGGTTTTCTCATCCTTTGGCTTATTTGGATCCCAACTTTATTTTGAAGAAGCAGCAACATGAAGCTCGCCGCACACCAGGAACAACGGAAGCAGGATCCTTTCCTCCAGCTTACCAAACACTCCAGCTCCCCGCAAGCGTCTTCCAGAGGTCTCAATGAATTCTGACTTAACTTATACCAAGGCCGGTCTTTACCGACAACCTCTTAATTCTTACGATTCAAATTATCAGGGCACTTCTCATTCCTCCTCTGGTGACTCAACGGGGACTCCCGTCCCAGTCTTCAAGACTATGCCTGGGTAAGAATGTTTAATCTCTGCTTTCCATCATGTATTCAATTGTTGTACAAATCTCATCTATGTGCTCTACTCGCAGAGCTATGGCAAAGCCCAGCAAAAAAATCCAAGGTGACAAAGATCACTGACAATCCTTCTGAGCCGGAGCACCAGTCAACAGAGACCGCTCACCATGCCCCTGAAGCTACAATCGATGAACCGCCAATGGTCGACCATAACATTTCCATTGATCAAATGGATGTTGACCCATCCAGCACCAAGCCGCCAAGCCCCATTAAACCGCCAAGCCCCATAAAACCTACTGAAGAAAAGGCCGATGATGTTGTCATCACTGGGCTTGGCTTTACAACACTAGGCAATCCCACTGTCTTGGCCAAGCACATCGCTAAGGAAGAAACTTCTGTTGCTAACCAAGGCAAATGGCTAGTCAACTTGGAGAGTTACGCCCACTTTAGTGCCCAAGAGATCCACTCTGGGTACTTGAACCGCATGCACACAAGCCGCGATTTTGAAGCCGGCTTAGTGAACCTGATGAAAGAGCGATGTGACGTAAACACTACAATTCTCTTCATATGAATACACTTCCATTAGCCGCCAAGTTTACTGGAAATGATAGAATAGAATGTGTTGTAGACTTTAAATAGCTTTGTATCTAGTAGCCCCCAAGGGTCATCTTATACTTTCGAGATAAACCGAGACTTCCAATAATACTTCAACTTTGCACATGTAGCCCCCAAGGACCGACTTAATCTGTCAAGATGAGCCGGGACTTTGAACGTTAATGATTCAATTTCGCACATGTAGCCCCCGAGGGCCAGCTTAATCTGCCAAGATAAACCGAGACTCATTACCATAGTTACCCATAAAATGCAAGTCTATAGCCCCCATGAATCGGCTATAGTCACCATAAAGTAGCCGGGTCATCATAAAATTGTCTTTCAAAAGAGCAATATGCATTAGCCCCCAAGTGCCAAGTAAAATACTTGTATTGTGCTTGGGACTTTTAAATAAGATGATTTTAACCCCACCTATTGTTTATATCCTCCAAGCTGAACTCACTGTCAAAGAATCCCAAGTTACTGATCTTCAAGAGAGTATAAAATCTCAACAATCCGAAACCTCCAAGGCCAAAGTCGAATTGACCACTGCCTTAGCAGAGATGGAAAAGCTTAAGAAATACTTCAAAGCTGACCAGGCAAGCCGGGAGATAGAGAAATCAGCTCTGTTAAAGAGAGCGGAGGATGCAGAAGCAGCTCTTAAACCGGTGGCTAAAGAGCTAGCCGGTTTAAAACATCAAGTAAATGCCATGACTGCTGCCATCTTTGGTAAGTAATTTCATCTTACTTTGATATTACCAAAGCTTTGCAAGAATCTTTCATCCGGCTTATAGATGTACTTGTGAATGCAGGCTCCAGAATCTCACATCTTGGCTTAGACATGCGCAAGAAGCTGAAAGCCGCCTACACCCTTGTAGAGCAATTATATACTGGCGCACAACGAGCTATTTCCACAGTTGCGCATAAGAAAAAACCGCCAACCCTTATCAAGGACACACTGGAGAAGCTATCTGTGCTGCCTGAGGGAGTCCTGGATTAGGGGGTGTCCGGATGGCCGGACTATGCCCTTTGGCCGGACTCCCAAACTATGAAGATACAAGATTGAAGACTTCGTCCCGTGTCCGGATAGGGACTTTCCTTGGCGTGGGAGGCAAGCTTGGCGATACGATATGAAGATCTCCTCCCATTTTTACCGACTCTGTGTAACCCTAGCCCTCTCCGGTGTCTATATAAACCGGAGAGTTCTAGTCTGTAGGACGAACAACAATCATACCATAGGCTAGCTTCTAGGGTTTAGCCTCTCTGATCTCGTGGTAGATCAACTCTTGTAATACCCATACCATCAATATTAATCAAGCAGGAGTAGGGTTTTACCTCCACCGAGAGGGCCCGAACCTGGGTAAAAACATCGTGTCCCTTGTCTCCTGTTACCATCCGCCTAGACGCACAGTTCGGGACCCCCTAACAGAGATTCGCCGGTTTTGACACCGACATTGGTGCTTTCATTGAGACTTCCTCTGTGTCGTCGCCTTTAGGCCCGATGGCTTCTTCGATCATCAACCACGACGCGGTCCAGGGCGAGACTTTTCTCCCCGGACAGATCTTCGTGTTCGGCGGCTTTGCACTGCGGGCCAACTCATTTGGCCATCTGGAGCAGATCGAAAGCTACGCCCCTGGCCATCAGGTCAGGTTTGGAAGCTTAAACTATGCGGCCGACATTCGCGGGGACTTGATCATCGACGGATTCAAGCCACGACCGAGCGCGCCGCACTGTCTCGATGGGCATGATCTAGCTCAGCCGCCGGACAGCGCCCGGAGTGCCGCTCAGGAGTCCGCTCCGACCGTTAGTTCGGAGCCGACCGCGCTAACCAGGGATGGACGGTTGGATGCCACCCCAGGAGCCGCAATCTCTACGGCGATAGAGCCGAATACCAGCCTAGTCCTTTGCAAGGCTCGTGACTCCAAGGTGCCGGACTCCGCTCCGGACTCCGAATCTTCTGCACCCCTTCCGATCGAACCCAATTGGGATCCGATCATGGAGTTCACCGCCACGGACGTCTTTCAGCACTCGCCCTTTGGCGATATCTTGAACTCCCTAAAGTCTCTCTCTTTGTTAGGAGAGCCCTGGACGGACTATGGTCAGCAGGGTTGGGATACGGAGGACGAAGAAATTCAAAACCCACCCACCACCCACTTTGTAGCCACTGTCGACGATTTAACCGACATGCTCGACTTTGACTCCGAAGACATCGACGGTATGGACGCCGATGAAGGAGACGACCAAGAACCAGCACCTATAGGGAACTGGAAAGCCACCTCATCATATGACATATACAAGGTGGACACCCCCAAAGCAGGGGATGGCGAGGAACAAATGGAGGATGACCCCTCCAGGAAGCAACCCAAGCACCGACGTCAGTGGCGCCGCTCTAAATCCCGCCAAAGCAAGAACGGTGAATCCGGCACCGGAGATAACAACACGCCGGACAGTGCCGAAGATAACCCCCTCCAGCAGGATTCAGTGCAGGAGGACGAAGGAGCCAGCCCTCAGGAGAGAGCGGCCGACAGAGAGGTTGAGGACGACAACTATATGCCTCCCTCCGAAGACGAGGCAAGCCTCAACGATGACGAATTCGTCGTGCCAGAGGATCCCGTCGAACAAGAGCGTTTTTCAAACGCAGGCTTATGTCCACGGCACGCAGCCTCAAGAAAAAATAGTAGCAGCTTAGAGCTGACCCAGACTTGCTAGCAAACAGATGGACCGAAGTCCTGGCGGCCGAAGAGTATAAACTCGAGCGCCCCTCCAAGAGCTACCCAAAGCGCAGGCTGCTACCCCAACTTGAGGAGGAAGCAACTAGACCTACATTACCAGCGTACGATGCGTACGATCGGCCACCCCGTGGCCGCGACAGAGAGGCTTTCAGGCCCTCGACCCAAGCCGCAACCCGGCACCGCTCAAAACATAACAGAGTACGGGGAGACGCAACAGACCTGCGAGACATACTGGAGGACAAGGCAAGGAAAACAAGATTGATCTACGGATCGCGTGGGCGACCCACGTCATGTGATGATAAGCGTCACACTGGATATGATAATTATGGCCAGGCCGAATACAACAGACCGAGCTCATCCGAGATGCGCCGCGATATAGCCCAGTACAGGGGCGCCGCACATCCACTATGCTTCACAGACGAAGTAATGGATCATCAAATCCCCGAGGGTTTCAAGCCCGTAAACATTGAATCATATGACTGTACAACTGATCCCGCGGTATCGATCGAGGACTACCTCCTTCATATCCACATGGCCCGCGGTGATGATCTACACGCCATCAAATACCTCCCGCTCAAGCTTAAAGGACCAGCTCGACATTGGCTTAACAGCCTGCCAGCAGAGTCAATTAGTTGCTGGGTGGACCTGGAATCCGCATTCCTCGACAACTTCCACGGCACTTATGTGCGACCACCTGACGCAGATGACCTAAGCCACATAATCCAGCAGCCAGAGGAATCGGCCAGGCAATTCTGGACACGGTTCCTAACCAAGAAAAATCAAATAGTCGACTGTCCGGACGCCGGGGCCCTTGCTGCCTTCAGGCACAACATCCGAGACGAATGGCTTGCCCGGCACCTAGGACAGGAAAAGCCGAATTCCATGGCAGCCCTCACGACACTCATGACCCGCTTCTGCGCGGGCGAAGACAGCTGGCTAGTGTTGGGGAACGTAGCAGAAATTCAAAAATTTTCCTACGTATCACCAAGACCTATCTATGGAGAGACCAGCAACGAGTAGAAGGAGAGTGCATCTACATACCCTTGTAGATCGCTAAGCGGAAGCGTTCAAGTGAATGGGGTTGATGGAGTCGTACTCGTCGTGATTCAGATCACCGATGATCAAGTGCCGAACGGACGGCACCTCCGCGTTCAACACACGTACAGCCCGGTGACGTCTCCCACGCCTTGATCCAGCAAGGAGAGAGGGAGAGGTTGAGGAAGACTCCATCCAACAGCAGCACAACGGCGTGGTGGTGGTGGAGGAGCGTGGCAATCCCGCAGGGCTTCGCCAAGCACCATGGGAGAAGAGGAGGAGGGAGAGGGCAGGGCTGCACCAACGAGAGATCAAATCGCGTGTTATGGGCAGCCCCTAGGCCTCATATATATAGGGGAAGGGGAGGGCTGCGCCCCCTTTAGGGTTTCCCACCCCAAGGGGCGGCGGCCAGCCTCCAGATGGCATCTGGTGCGGCGGCCAAGAGGGGGGGAAGGAGTCCATCCTCCCCAAGGCACCTCGGAGGTGCCTTCCCCCTTGAGGACTCTTCCCTCTAGGGTTCCCTAGGCGCATGGGCCTCTTGGGGCTGGTGCCCTTGGCCCATGTAGGCCAAGGCGCACCCCCTACAGCCCATGTGGCCCCCCGGGGCAGGTGGCCCCACCCGGTGGGCCCCCGGGACCCTTCCGGTGGTCCCGGTACAATACCGATGACCCCGAAACTTGTCCCGATGCCCGAAACAGGACTTCCTATATATAAATCTTTACCTCCGGACCATTCCGGAACTCCTCGTGACGTCCGGGATCTCATCCGGGACTCCGAACAACATTCGGTAACCACATACAAGCTTCCTTTATAACCCTAGCGTCATCGAACCTTAAGTGTGTAGACCCTACGGGTTCGGGAGACATGCAGACATGACCGAGACGTTCTCCGGTCAATAACCAACAGCGGGATCTGGATACCCATGTTGGCTCCCACATGTTCCACGATGATCTCATCGGATGAACCACGATGTCAAGGACTTAATCAATCCCGTATTCAATTCCCTTTGTCTAGCGGTATTTTACTTGCCCGAGATTCGATCGTCGGTATACCGATACCTTGTTCAATCTCGTTACCGGCAAGTCACTTTACTCGTTCCGTAACACATCATCCCGTGATCAACTCCTTGGTCACATTGCGCATATGATGATGTCCTACCGAGTGGGCCCAGAGATACCTCTCCGTTTACACGGAGTGACAAATCCCAGTCTCGATCCGCATAAAACAATAGATACTTTCGGAGATACCTGTAGTGCACCTTTATAGTCACCCAGTTACGTTGTGACGTTTGATACACCCAAAGCACTCCTACGGTATCCAGGAGTTACACGATCTCATGGTCAAAGGAAGAGATACTTGACATTGGCAAAGCTCTAGCAAACGAACTACACGATCTTTGTGCTAGTCTTAGGATTGGGTCTTGTCCATCACATCATTCTCCTAATGATGTGATCCCGTTATCAACGACATCCAATGTCCATAGCCAGGAAACCATGACTATCTGTTGATCACAACGAGCTAGTCAACTAGAGGCTCACTAGGGACATATTGTGGTCTATGTATTCACACGTGTATTACGATTTCCGGATAATACAGTTATAGCATGAATAAAAGACAATTATCATGAACAAGGAAATATAATAATAATACTTTTATTATTGCCTCTAGGGCATATTTCCAACAGTCTCCCACTTGCACTAGAGTCAATAATCTAGTTCACATCGCCATGTGATTAACACTCACAGGTCACATCGCCATGTGACTAACACCCAAGAGTTTACTAGAATCAGTAGTTTAGTTCACATCCCTATGTGATTAACACTCAATGAGTTTTACATTTGATCATGTTGCTTGCAAGAGAGGTTTTAGTCAACAGGTCTGAACCTTTCAGATCCGTGTGTGCTTTACAAATCTCTATGTCATCTCCTAGATGCAGCTACCACGCTCTATTTGGAGCCATTCCAAACAACTGTTCTACTTGGAGATATTCTAAATTATTGCTCCATTGTATGTATCCGGTCCCTCTACTCAGAGCTATCCGGATAGGTGTCAAGCTTGCATCGTCGTAACCTTTACGACGAACTCTTTTACCACCTCCATAATCGAGAAAATTCCTTAGTCCACTAGTTACTAAGGATAACTTTGACCGCTATCCTGTGAGCCATTCTTGGATCAGTCTTGTACCCCTTGACTGACTCATGGCAAGGCACACTTCAGGTGCGGTACACAGCATAGCATACTGAAGAGCCTACGTCTTAAGCATAGGGGACGACCTTCGTCCTTTCTCTCTATTCTGCCGTGGTTGAGCTTTAAGTCTTAACTTCGTACCTTACAACTCAGGCAAGAACTCCTTCTTTGACTGGTCCATCTTGAACACCTTCAAGATCATGTCAAGGTATGTGCTCATTTGAAAGTATTATTAAGCATTTTGATCTATCCTTATAGATCTTGATGCTCAATGTTCAAGTAGCTTAATCCAGGCTTTCCATTGAAAAACACTTAAAAATAACCCTATATGCTTTCCAGAAATTCTACGTCATTTCTGATCAACAATATGTCAACAACATATACTCATCAGAAATTCTATAGTGCTCCCACTCACTTCTTTGGAAATACAAGTTTCTCATAAACTTTGTACAAACCCAAAATTTTTGATCATCATCAAAGCATACATTCCAACTCCGAGATGCTCACTCCAGTCCTTAGAAGGATTGCTGGAGCTTTGCATACTTATTAGCATCTTTCGGGATTGACAAAACCTTCCGGTTGTATCACATACAACCTTTCCTCATTAAAATCGTCGAGGAAATAATGTTTTGACATCCTATCTGCAAGATTTCATAAATAATGCAGTAATCGCTAATATAATTCCAACAGACTCTTAGCATCGCTACGAGTGAGAAAATCTCATCGTAGTCAACTCCTTGAACTTGTCAGAAAACATCTTAACGACAAGTCGAGCTTTCTTAATGGTGACATTTACCATCATTGTCCGTCTTCCTTTTGAAATCCATTTGTACTCATCAGCCTTACGACCATCGAGCCGTTCTGCCAAAGTCTACACTTTGTTTTCATACATGGATCCTCTCTCGGATTTTATGGCCTCAAGCCATTTGTCGGAATCCGGGCCCACCATCGCTTCTCCATAGCTTGTAGGTTCATTGTTGTCTAGCAACATGACTTCCAAGACAGGATTACCGTACCACTCTAAAGTAGTACGTGTCCTTGTCGTCCTACGAGGTTTGGTAGTGACTTGATCTGAAGTTTCATGATCAATATCATAAGCTTCCACTTCAATTGGTGTAGGTGCCACAGGAACAACTTCCTGTGCCCTGCCACACACTAGTTGAAGAGACGGTTCAATAACCTCATCAAGTCTCCACCATCCTCCCACTCAACTCTTTCGAGAGAAACATTTCCTCGAGAAAGGACCCGATTCTAGAAACAATTCATATTGTTTTCGGATCTGAATTAGGAGGTATACCCAACTGCTTTGGGTGTCCTATGAAGATGCATTTTGTCCGCTTTGGGTTCGAGCTTATCAAGCTGAAACTTTTTCACATAAGCGTCGCAGCCCCAAACCTTCAAGAAACGACAACTTAGGTTTCTCTAAACCATAATTCATACGGTGTCATCTCAACGGAATTACGTGGTGCCCTATTTAAAGTGAATATGGTTGTCTCTAATGCCTATCCCATGGACAATAGTGGTAATTCGATAAGAGACATCATGGTACGCACCATATCCAATAGGGTGTAACTATGATGTTCGGACACACCATCACACTATGGTGTTCCAGGCGGTATTAATTATGAAACAATTTCCGCAATGTCTTAATTGTGTGCCAAAACTCGTAACTCAGATATTCATCTCTATGATCGTATCATAGACATTTTATCCTCTTGTCACAATGATCTCCTACTTCACTCTGAAATTACTTGAACCATTCAATAATTCAGACTTGTGTTTCATCAAGTAAATATTCTCAACATCTACTCGAATCATCTGTGAAGTAAGAACATAACGATATTCACTGCATGCCTCAGCACTCATTGGACTGCACACATCAAAATGTGTTGCTTCCAACAAGTTGCTATCTTGTTCCATTTTACTGAAAGTGAGGCTTTTCAGTCATCTTGTCCATGTGGTATGATTTGCATATCTCAAGTGATTCAAAATCAAGTGAGTCCAAACGATCCATTTGCATGGAGTTTCTTCATGCATATATACCAATGGACATGGTTCGCATGTCTCAAACTTTTCAAAAATGAGTGAGTCCAAAGATCCATCAACATGGAGCTTCTTCATGCGTTTTATACCATTATGACTTACATGGCAGCGCCACAAGTAAGTGGTACTATCATTACTATCTTATATTTTTGGCATGAAAATGTGTATCACTACGACCGAGATTCAATAAACCATTCTTTTAGGTGCAAGAGCACTTATTCAGGTTTAATACTAATCTTGATGGTAGAGGGAGCGTGCGATGTTAGATCACATCAAACTTGGAAACACTTCCAACACGTATCGTCAGCTCACCTTTAGCTAGTCTCCGTTTTATTCCGTAGCTTTTATTTCGAGTTACTAACACTTAGCAACCGAACCGGTATCTAATACCCTGGTGCTACTAGGAGTACTAGTAAAGTACACATTAACATAATGTATATCCAATATACTTCTATCAACCTTGCCAGCCTTCTCATCTACCAAGTATCTAGGGTAATCTTGCTCCAGTGGTTGTTCCCCTTATTACAGAAGCACTTAGTCTCGGGTTTGGGTTCAACCTCGGGTTTCTTCATTGGTGCAGCAGCTGATTTGCCGTTTCATGAAGTATCCCTTCTTTCCCTTGCCCTTCTTGAAACTAGTGGTTTCATCAACCATCAACAATTGATGCTCCTTCTTGATTTCTACTTTCGCGATGTCAAACAACGCGAATACCTCAAGGATCATCATCTCTGTCCTTGATATGTTATAGTTCATCACGAAGCTCTAGCAGCTTGGTGGCAATGACTTTGGGGAAACATCACTATCTTTACTGGAAGATCAACTCCCACTCGATTCAAGTGATTGTTGTACTCAGACAATCTGAGCACAAGCTCAATGATTGAGCTTTTCTCCCTTAGTTTGCAGGCTAAGAAAATCGTCGGAGGTCTTATACCTCTTGACATGGGCACGAGCCTGAAATCCCAATTTCAGCCCTCGAAACATCTCATATCTTCCGCGACGTTTCGAAAACGTCTTTGGTGCCTCTACTTAAACCATTTGATTGAACTATCACGTGATTATCAAAACGTGTATGTCCGATGTTTGCAACATTGACAAACGACGTTGGGGTTCAGCACACTGAGCGGTGCATTAAGGACATAAGCTTTCTACTGATCGCATAATCGCTACTATCAACTTTCAACTATATTTTCTCTAGGAACATATCTAAAACAGTAGAACTAAAGCGCGAGCTACGACATAATTTGCAAAAGGTCTTTTGACTATGTTCAGGATAATTAAGTTCATCTTATGAACTCCCACTCAGATAGACATCCCTCTGGTCATCTAAGTGATCACATGATCCGAGTCAACTAGGCCGTGTCCGATCATCACGTGAGACGGACTAGTTAACGTCGGGGAACATCTTCATGTTGATCGTATCTACTATACGACTCATGCTCGACCTTTCGGTCTCCGTGTTCCGAGGCCATGTCTGTACATGCTAGGCTCGTCAAGTTAACCCTAAGTGTTTTCGCTGTGTAAAACTGTCTTACACCCGTTGTATGTGAACGTAAGAATCCATCACACCCGATCATCACGTGGTGCTTAGAAGCGACGAACTATAGCAACGGTGCACAGTTAGGGGAGAACACTTCTTGAAATTTTGTAAGGGATCATCTTATTTACTACCGTCGTCCTAAGTAAACAAGATGCATAAACATGATAAACATCACATGCAATCAAATAGTGACATGATATGGCCAATATCATTTGCTCCTTTTGATCTTCATCTTCGGGGCTCCATGATCATCATCGTCACCGGCATGACACCATGATCTCCATCATCATGATCTCCATCATCGTGTCTTCATGAAGTTGTCACGCCAACGACTACTTCTACTTCTATGGCTAACGCGTTTAGCAATAAAGTAAAGTAAGTTACATGGCGTTCTTCAATGACACGTAGGTCATACAAAAAATAAAGACAACTCCTATGGTCCTGCCGGTTGTCATACTCATCGACATGCAAGTCGTGAATCCTATTACAAGAACATGATCAATCTCATACATCACATATATCATTCATCACATCCTTTTGGCCATATCACATCACATAGCATACCCTGCAAAAACAATTTAGACGTCCTCTAATTGTTGTTTGCATGGTTTACGTGGCTGCTATGGGTTTCTAGCAAGAACGTTTCTTACCTACGCAAGACCACAACGTGATATGCCAATTGCTATTTACCCTTCATAAGGACCCTTTTCATCGAATCCGTTCCGACTAAAGTGGGAGAGACTGGCACCCGCTAGCCACCTTATGCACCAAGTGCATGTCAATCGGTGGAACCTGTCTCACGTAAGAGTACGTGTAAGGTCGGTCCGGGCCGCTTCATCCCACAAAAACGTCGAAACAAGATTGGACTAGTAACGGTAAGCATATTGAACAACATCAACGCCCACAACTACTTTGTGTTCTACTCGTGCAAAGAATCTACGCAATAGACCTAGCTCTGATACCACTGTTGGGGAACGTAGCAGAAATTCAAAAATTTTCCTACGTATCACCAAGATCTATCTATGGAGAGACCAGCAACGAGTAGAAGGAGAGTGCATCTACATACCCTTGTAGATCGCTAAGCGGAAGCGTTCAAGTGAACGGGGTTGATGGAGTCGTACTCGTCGTGATTCAGATCACCGATGATCAAGTGCCGAACGGACGGCACCTCCGCGTTCAACGCACGTACAGCCCGGTGACGTCTCCCACGCCTTGATCCAGCAAGGAGAGAGGGAGAGGTTGAGGAAGACTCCATCCAACAGCAGCACAACGGCGTGGTGGTGGTGGAGGAGCGTGGCAATCCCGCAGGGCTTCGCCAAGCACCATGGGAGAAGAGGAGGAGGGAGAGGGGCAGGGCTGCACCAACGAGAGATCAAATCGCGTGTTATGGGCAGCCCCTAGGCCTCATATATATAGGGGAAGGGGAGGGCTGCGCCCCCTTTAGGGTTTCCCACCCCAAGGGGCGGCGGCCAGCCTCCAGATGGCATCTGGTGCGGCGGCCAAGAGGGGGGGAAGGAGTCCATCCTCCCCAAGGCACCTCGGAGGTGCCTTCCCCCTTGAGGACTCTTCCCTCTAGGGTTCCCTAGGCGCATGGGCCTCTTGGGGCTGGTGCCCTTGGCCCATGTAGGCCAAGGCGCACCCCCTACAGCCCATGTGGCCCCCCGGGGCAGGTGGCCCCACCCGGTGGGTCCCAGGGACCCTTCCGGTGGTCCCGGTACAATACCGATGACCCCGAAACTTGTCCCGATGCCTGAAACAGGACTTCCTATATATAAATCATTACCTCCGGACCATTCCGGAACTCCTCGTGACGTCCGGGATCTCATCCGGGACTCCGAACAACATTCGGTAACCACATACAAGCTTCCTTTATAACCCTAGCGTCATCGAACCTTAAGTGTGTAGACCCTACGGGTTCGGGAGACATGCAGACATGACCGAGACGTTCTCCGGTCAATAACCAACAGCGGGATCTGGATACCCATGTTGGCTCCCACATGTTCCACGATGATCTCATCGGATGAACCACGATGTCAAGGACTTAATCAATCCCGTATTCAATTCCCTTTGTCTAGCGGTATTTTACTTGCCCGAGATTCGATCGTCGGTATACCGATACCTTGTTCAATCTCGTTACCGGCAAGTCACTTTACTCGTTCCGTAACACATCATCCCGTGATCAACTCCTTGGTCACATTGCGCATATGATGATGTCCTACCGAGTGGGCCCAGAGATACCTCTCCGTTTACACGGAGTGACAAATCCCAGTCTCGATCCGCATAAAACAATATATACTTTCGGAGATACCTGTAGTGCACCTTTATAGTCACCCAGTTACGTTGTGACGTTTGATACACCCAAAGCACTCCTACGGTATCCAGGAGTTACACGATCTCATGGTCAAAGGAAGAGATACTTGACATTGGCAAAGCTCTAGCAAACGAACTACACGATCTTTGTGCTAGTCTTAGGATTGGGTCTTGTCCATCACATCATTCTCCTAATGATGTGATCCCGTTATCAACGACATCCAATGTCCATAGCCAGGAAACCATGACTATCTGTTGATCACAACGAGCTAGTCAACTAGAGGCTCACTAGGGACATATTGTGGTCTATGTATTCACACGTCTATTACGATTTCCGGATAATACAGTTATAGCATGAACAAAAGACAATTATCATGAACAAGGAAATATAATAATAATACTTTTATTATTGCCTCTAGGGCATATTTCCAACAGCTAGCTCATAGCAATAACATAACCAAGAGCCTTGATAATTCGGATACCAAGGACAACAATGGCAGGTCACGTCACAACAAGCACAAGCACCGCATTAATGGCGACAATACTGAGGATACGGCAGTCAATGCCGGATTCAGAGGCTCTAAACTCGGTCAGCGGAAGAAGCCATTCAAAAGAAACCCTTCGGGCCCATCCAACTTAGACCGGATACTCGATCGCTTGTGCCAGATACACGACACCCCCGAACAACCAGCCAACCACACCAACAGCGACTGTTGGGTGTTCTAGCAGGCAGGCAAGTTAAGTGCCTAAACCAGAGACAAGGGGCTGCGTAGCGATGACGAGGAGGAGCCCCGGCCGCCGAACAACAGAGGACAGAAGGGCTTCCCCCTGCAAGTGCGGACGGTGAACATGATATACGCAACCACATCCCCAAAAGGGAGCAGAAGCGTGCTCTCAAGGACGTCTATGCGTTGGAGCCAATCGCCCCAAAGTTCAACCCATGGTCCTCCTACCCGATCACCTTTGATCGATGGGACCACCCCACTAGCATCCGTCACGGTGGATTCGCCGCATTGGTCCTAGACCCAATCATTGACGGATTTCACCTCACTAGAGTCCTCATGGATGGCGGGAGCAGCCTGAACCTGCTTTATCAGGATACAGTGCGAAAAATGGCTATAGATCCCTCACGGATTAAACCCACAAAGACAACCTTTAAAGGTGTCATACCAGGTGTAGAAGCCAGCTGTACAGGCTCGGTTACACTCGAAGTGGTCTTCGAATCCCCGAATAATTTCCTAAGCGAAGAGTTAATCTTCGACATAGTCCCATTCCGCAGTGGCTATCACGCCCTGCTCGGACGAACCGCATTTGCAAAATTCAATGCGGTGCCGCACTACGCATATCTCAAGCTCAAGATGCCAGGTCCTCGCAGAGTCATTACGGTAAATGGAAACACTGAACGCTCCCTCCGAACGGAGGAGCACACAGCGGCCCTGGCGGCGGAAGTACAGAGCAGCCTCTCAAGGCATCTCCTCAATCCGGGTGTTAAACGTCTGGACAACGTCAAGCGCGCCCGAAGCAACGTCCAACAAAGCCGGGTGGCACGTTCCGAGCAAGCATAGCAGTGCGGCCCCAACCCCAGCCCTCGCCAGACGGTGATATTGGTACCACGCGTACATAATTACGCTTTGAAAACACCATGGGCATAAGGGGAGGGGCACGACTATGGCACGCCCAGAATGCGGCTCAACCGCACTTAGGGGCTCCCTATTCCGCCGTTTTCTTTTCTTTTTGTATACTTTCAGGACCCAACTATTCGGAAGGCCTGTCCGGCAATAAACTCGCCGAACACACGATGCAACAGCCAGGGCGCGAACAAGCTGCGTCATATGTCCAGGTGGTCTCTATAACGAGCTAAATACCCGTTTTGCTTAAATTTACGCAGCTTGCCCCTGGAGGGGGACATGTCAAATAATCCCATCCCTTTCTTATCGCACTATTTGTATCATTCCGCTTTCATAGCAGCTCTTTTTTAATAAACAATACATAGCTCTTATCTATTATTGTATTCATCTATTCTTATACAAATATGTTCAATCATGACATTATGCAACCGTACACTTTGGTACGGCCAATACACCAGGGGCTTAAGCACCCCATAACATGGTGTGAGAAGACCAAACACTCTCACGAGTGCGGCACCCCGAACTTATAGCACTATATGCATCGGCTCCGAATCATGTCTTTGGTCAATAGTTGGGTTTGCCCGGCTCCCATGTTTTGGTACCTTACGTTCCGCAATGTTGGCTAAGGTAGCGCTGGGAGAACTACTGCGATTGTGCCCCAGTTGAGTTGGGTTAACACCTCAGTAGAGAAAGCTAAAACTGACCGTCATGATAGTGCGAGAGACCGGTCGCTGTTCGCGAGGTTTTTTTCGAGTCCTTAAAGACTTATGCCGCTTAGAGCGAGGAACTGGACTTATCCGGCCTAGGCGTGGATAGAGCCCCGAACTCGGTCTTCCGAATACTAGGGGCTTCGCCGAAATTTAAAATTATAGAATTCTATGGCTAAGTGAGAGTGATAAAGCATTATAAGTCCGACGGCCTGGTTCGTTGTGCTGAGCGCCTCCCTAGATGGACCCAAGAATGGGAACAAGAGCGCTCAGGTTTATCCCGAATACCCCAGCACTCGTGGCATGGGGGTCGAAGCCGACGACTTGCATCTCTCAGATTTGATAAATGGCCGCACAGAAGGTAATATTTTAAATTAATAAGCGTTGCTTAACACATATGAACAAAGTTTTCAGCGTACAGGATAACAGATGCGAGACTACTCAAAAATTACATCTTTAGTGCACTCATTCGCTATACGGCGAGCACCCTTCAGGACGCCCTTATAATACATCTCGGGCATGCGATACTCCTTGCCCGGGGGTGGCGCGTCCGTCAAAAGCTTCTCAGCGTCCAGCTTGCCCCAGTGCACTTTAGCACGGGCAAGAGCCCGACGGGCACCTTCGATACAGATGGAGCGCTTGACAACTTCAATCCACGGACACGCGTCCACCAGCCGCCGCACCAGACCGAAGTAGCTCCCAGGCATGGCTTCTCCAGGCCACAGCCGAGCTATGAGGCCCTTCATGGCTTGTTCAGCCACCTTGTGGAGCTCGACCAGCTGCTTCAGCTGGTCGCTCAGGGGCACCAGATGTTCGGCCTCAGCATACTGAGACCAGAACACCTTTTCCGTCGAGCTCCCCTCTTTGGCTCGGTAGTACGCGGCGGCATCAGACACACTACGGGGCAGATCGGCGAACGCTCCTGGAGAGCTCCGGATCCGGGTAAGTAACAGATAATTTACTTTTATATTCTTGCTTTGCATAAAGAATGCCTTACCCGCCGCTATCTTCTTCATCGCATCGATCTCCTGGAGGGCCTTCTGGGCTTCGGCCTTAGCGGTTTTGGCACTCTCAAGAGCCAAGGCGAGCTCGGACTCACGAGTCTTCGAGTCGCGCTCCAAACTCTCGTGTTTTTCCACGAGAGCCTGGAGCTCTTGCCGCACCTCCGCCACTCGTGCCTCCTGCTTCTCTCGCTCGGCGCGCTCCAGGGCTGCACTGTTTTTGGCCTTGGAGACCGCCTCCTTCAGGGCCGCCACCTCGGCCGTGGCCCCTGCAACATTTAAGTTGGTCCTGTCATTATTTGCAACCAAGTATTTTTATATACATTTATATACGGTATTACATACCCTCCTTGTCCTCGAGCTGCTTCTTGGCACGGCCGAGCTCGCTCTCGGACCGCTCGAGGCTTCCCTTCAATGCATTGACCTCCGCAGTCAGTGCGGTAGAGGTCAGCAGCGCAGCCTGCATTCCCATATCGACATATTTTTATTAGACTCATGCGTATATATTTTTAGATCCTCATCTCGGCTTTTCTTTTCCGAACGCCGAACCGAGCATCAGGGGCTACTGTCTATGCGGTAACATTTTTATATGTTTCAAACACATACCTCGAAGCCTGTTAACAGATTGTGCAGGCTTCTGTCAGCCTGCTCTTGGCGGACTGAACCTTTTGAATCATCGCACTCATAACAGTGCGGTGTTCCTCGTCGATGGAGGCGCCGTTAAGCGCCTCCAGCAAATTGTCCGGCGCCTCCGGGTGGATGGAGGTCGCCGGCGGCGTAGGCTCACCCTTCTTATGAAGGCGCCGCCTGTCGGACTCTGGAACCGTTGGTGGTTCCGGAGCAGTGTCCGGCCCTGGGCCGGACTTAGATCCCTCCGGGGCTTTGCCCCCTTTGGGCCTGGAGTCCGGGAGGTCGCCTTGGGGCGCCTCCAGGACCACCTCCTCCTGGTTCGGTCCCTTTTGGGACTCCGCCTCGGCGTCGTCCGCAGGGAGCGGGGAGCAAGCCGTCGGAAGTAAAGCGCTATTCCCATCCGACGAATTCAGAGAGCCGCTCGACGAATCGCCGAGCTGAACTCTGGGTGGACTGCATAATTAAAATTCGGCATCAGAAGCTATCCAATAATAGAGGGGTGCCATGAGTCATTCGGGTAGCCGGACACTTACGATTTTGCCAGGGGCTTGACCCTGGATGGCCATTCCTCCCCGCCGTCTTCGGCATTGGAGGCATAGTCCGGCAGAAGGGTCTTCCCCTTCTTGGCCCCCTCGGCCTCCCCAGTTGGGGCAGCCTTCCTTTTCTTTCCTCCCCCTGTTGGAGGGGGAGAGGCTTCTTCTTCATCTTCCTCCTCCTCGTCTTCCGAGGCGGAGGGTGCGTCAGGGTCGTCGGGCGATGAATCCGACACCACCAGGCACCGGGAGCTCTTTCGAGTCCTCGTGGCCTTCTTCTTGGCCTTCTTCTCCGGCACCACATGAGGTGCCAGAACCAGCATCTTCGTTAAATGAGCGTCCACTGGGTCTTCGGGCAAAGGAGCCGAACAGCTGATCAGTCCGGCCCTCTTCTGCCAGTCCTGGCAAAGGGATGGGGGTTTAGATCCCGCATAAAATCAAATCTATGTAAAACAGATACCCCGTAATGGGAAAATTAGCTCACCGCGCTGGCTTGGCGCTTGGCGCAGAATCCGCGATCCTCGGTGACAGGAGGCGGGACCTCGGAGCTCTTGAATAGCACCTTCCATGCATCCACGTGCTTTGAGTCGAAGAGCCAGGACAGAGTCTAGTGCTGGGCCGGGTTGAACTCCCACAAGTTGAAAGCCCGTCGTTGACACGGGAGAATTCGGTGGAAGAGCATGACCTGGACTACGATGACAAGTTTAACCTTCCTGCTAATCAGGTCTTTGAGGCAGGTTTGAAGTGTGGTCACTTCTGCCGAATTACCCCACGACAGGCCCGTCTCTTTCCAAGACGTGAGCCGTGTGGGAATGCCAGACTGGAATTCGGGGGCCACTGCCCATTCAGGGTCACGCGGCTCGGTGATGTAGAACCACCCCGATTGCCACCCTTTAATGGTCTCTACGAAGGCGCCCTCGAGCCATGTGACGTTGGGCATCTTGCCCACCATGGCGCCTCCACACTCCGCTTGGCGTCTGCCCACGACCTTCGGCTTAATGCTGAAAATCTTCAGCCATAGGCCAAAGTGGGGCTCGATGCGAAGGAAGGCCTCGCACACGACGATAAACGCCGAGATGTTGAGGAAGAAGTTCAGGGACAGATCGTGGAAGTCCAGGCCGTAATAGAACATGAGCCCCCGGACGAATGGGTGAAGAGGAAAGCCCACTCCGCAGAGGAAATGGGGAAGAAATACGACCCTCTCATGGGGCCCAGGGGTGGGGATGAGCTGCCCCTCATCTGGAAGCCGGTGCGCAATGTCGTTGTGCAGGTATCCGGCTTTCTGCAACCTTTTGATGTGCCCCTCCGTGACGGAGGAGGCCATCCACTTGCCTCCCGCTCCGGACATGGTCGGAGTAGGTCCAGGCGAGATGTGCGGGCTTGGGCGTTAGAGCTCGAGTGCACAAGGACGAATAAGCAAAGGAGGAAGAAGGCGTGAATGGAAAGGGTAGATGCTTATCCCCTTATATGGGCGGCCAAAACTACGAGCCCCCACCGGCCTAATAAAACTCGCTTATCTCCCAAGCGCTGCGGTTAATGGCATGGTTGGGTTACCCACGCCCGTATTGATGAGAAACCCGGAAAAAGGGGACACGGTCTCTGCTTTGACAAGACGTGCCAAGGAAACCGCCTCGCTAAGCGTGCTGAGGTGGAACGGCAAAATGAATAAAGGCTAGGCCGAGGCATGAGGTCACGCCACGGAATACATCAGCAGATTAGATTTGTGTAAATATTATTCTCTCTACGGTGGCATGTGGAAATTATTTTGCAAAGCCGGACACTATCCTGGTGTTCAACATCTTCTATGAAGTATTCGGAGGAGGAACCCGCTTTCCAATGCCGAAGACAATTTGTGCGCCGGACTCGTCGTCATTGAAGCCTGGTTCAGGGGCTACTGAGGGAGTCCTGGATTAGGGGGTGTCCGGATGGCCGGACTATGACCTTTGGCCGGACTCCCAGACTATGAAGATACAAGATTGAAGACTTCGTCCCGTGTCCGGATAGGGACTTTCCTTGGTGTGGGAGGCAAGCTTGGCGATACGATATGAAGATCTCCTCCCATTGTAACCAACTCTGTGTAACCCTAGCCCTCTCCGGTGTCTATATAAACCGGAGAGTTTTAGTCCGTAGGACGAACAACAATCATACCATAGGCTAGCTTCTAGGGTTTAGCCTCTCTGATCTCGTGGTAGATCTACTCTTGTAATACCCATACCATCAATATTAATCAAGCAAGAGTAGGGTTTTACCTCCACCGAGAGGGCTCGAACCTGGGTAAAAACATCGTGTCCCTTGTCTCCTGTTACCATCCGCCTAGACGCACAGTTCGGGACCCCCTACGTGAGATCCGCCGGTTTTGACACCGACACTGCCCCAATGGACCGAGGAGCTTAAGAAATCAGCTGCAAGAGCCGGTGCACTCATTGCGCTAACCTGGGCTAAAACATGGCAAGAAGATCTTGACCCGGAAGATTTGGCTAACGGCTGCCCCAGCGTGAAAGAGGACGGGTCTCCCTTCAGCGCAGAAGACTTTGCTTCAATAGCAAAGGAGATGCGTCCTTAGCAAGCAAGTTAGCTGAAGATACCGACCTGTCCCATTATCAGGTGGTTTATGATGCTGATAACAAGAAGGTCGAGGCGCCAATCCATGAATCCCAGGACCTTACCCCTCTAATTCGTAAGCACATATTTGCCCCTGACATTGACCCATCCACACTTATTAGTGACGAGGATGTATTCAAGGCTTTGACTGGGATCAACTGAGCAACCTCTGACTTCCAGCCAATGGGTGAAGAGGAGGAGGATGAACGGGTGCTGGATGACCCACAACCCTCAACTCGCCAAGGCCAAGACCAGTAAGCCACAGGCCGGCTTAGCATCTGCCAGCTGTGATACTTTGCAAAAACACTTATTCTTTTGGGTCGTCTATTGCCTTGTAATAGGCTAGCTTTAAAACAATTATCTGTCATGCCATTGCGTATGTTGATCCGCATACCACTGATGAGCTGTTTTGATCTTCTTTGACGATCCAATTTTTATGCTCATACTCATTATCAACTTTTCCTAAGCTCATTGTCATAAACCCTGCATATAAACAGAGCACAAGTGCCTTGGCGATTTACCCCAAGGCGGGTCAAAAAGACCCATATAACAAGCCACTGGTGACTGTAACGTCCATAACCAGGGCCGGTTTATCAAAACCTCCTATAATTATAACAAAATAAATATCATACCTGTGATACTTATGTGTATTGCCGGCTTACCAGGCCATATGCAATAAGAGCAATAGTCCCAACACAGAGCGCAACACTCTGTGTAACTTATTCATACTGCCGGCTTACAACGCCTTAGATAGCAAAGGGTAACAGCCCCCAAAATTTGAGAGTATAGGACTCCAAACATATGATCATAATACACTGGCGACTTAACATCCAAAGCTAGGCCGGGTTAACAAAACACCGGATGTTATGAAATAAAGATCCAAGCATCATGGCTTGAATCAAATTTTAACCATATAACGATATGGTACAAACAGAAATCACCAAAAAACTCAAAGGCAATAGAAAATAGAAGACCAAGGCATTCAAAGGTTGCCAAGCCTCAACATCAAGTGTTATTCAAGGGCTGCACAGCCACTGAGTTACTCCTTAATTCATAAATGTAAGCCAGGCTCACATGACCAATCGTCGTTTTAACTTTGACAAGTTCAGTGTCTTTTAAAAGACTAATTGTCAAGAGTACGGCGAGTCATTCCAGGATTACCTGGTCGGAGTGGCAAGCATACAAAGGTAGGATAATCTGGATTTTTGGTGAATACACCTGGCGTCCAAGCCTATTACGAGGGACAACAAAGCTTTTGTTCAGTTAACAAGAAGCCCCCAAGTAATATTTCAATCCGGCGTACAAGACGGACTAGTAGGGTAGTCATAGCTATGCTCAATGAGCAGCAAGCCCCCAAGTTTTTTGCAATCAAGGCATACACGCCGGATCAAAAGGGTAATCATAGCTATGCTCAGTGAGCATGAAGCCCCCAAGTGACCTTATGAAGTAACAATAAAGACTCAGATTCTCAGAAATGAAACGACAGAGGCCATGAATCATCAGGGATGCCAACTTTATTATACTAATCATAATATATCCAATGACAAAGTATGTACATCACAAGAGCCGGTGGCTCAGGTGTAATAAGGCCGAAGATGAGCAATATTCCACGGCCGGTGGGTCTCCTCCTCCGACGTGCGTGAGTCCTTATGGTCTCGAACATCGATAAGGTAGTATGACCCGTTGTTCAGATTTTTGCTGACCACAAAAGGCCCTTCCCAAGGTGGGGATAACTTGTGCATGTCAGTTTGATCTTGTATGAGCTGGAGCACCAAATCTCCTTCTTGAAAGGTCCTGGTTTTAACCCGGTGGCTGTGATAACGATGCAGATCTTGCTGGTAAATCACTGAACGAGCCGCCGCAAGGTCACGCTCTTCATCCAACGGGTCAATAGCATGCTAACATGCTTTATCATTATCTGCTTCAACATAAGCCGCCACACGAGGCGAATCATGACGTATGTCACTAGGGAGAACCGCCTCTGCTCCATAAACCATGAAGAAAGGCGTGTAACCCGTAGATCTGTTGGGGTGGTATTGATACTCCAAAGTACTCCAAAGCACTGAGGGAAACTCTTCCACCCAACAGCCCGGTGTCCTCTACAAAGGGACTGTCGGTGTCAAAACCGGCGGATCTCGGGTAGGGGGTCCCGAACTGTGCGTCTAGGCGGATGGTAACAGGAGACAAGGGACATGATGTTTTTACCCAGGTTCGGGCCCTCTCGGTGGAGGTAAAACCCTACTCTTGCTTGATTAATATTGATGATATGGGTAGTACAAGAGTTGATCTACCACGAGATCAGAGAGGCTAAACCCTAGAAGCTAGCCTATGGTATGATTGTTGTTCGTCCTACGAACTAAAACTCTCCGGTTTATATAGACACCGGAGAGGGCTAGGGTTACACAGAGTCGGTTACAATGGGAGGAGATCTTCATATCGTATCGCCAAGCTTGCCTTCCACGCCAAGGAAAGTCCCTACCCGGACACGGGATGAAGTCTTCAATCTTGTATCTTCATAGTCTGGGAGTCCGGCCAAAGGTCATAGTCCGGCCATCCGGACACCCCCTAATCCAGGACTCCCTCAGTAGCCCCTGAACCTGGCTTCAATGACGACGAGTCCGGCGTGCAAATTGTCTTCGGCATTGCAAGGCGGGTTCCTCCTCCGAATACTTCATAGAACATGTTGAACACAAGGATAGTGTCAGGCTCTGCAAAAATAAGTTCCACGTACCACCGTAGAGAGAATAATATCTGCACAAATCTAATGTGCTGACATATTCCGCAACGTGACATCATGCCACAGTCAAGCCTTTATTTGAATCGTTTTACTGTTCCACCTCAGCGCATTTAGCGAGGCGGTTTCCTTGGCACGTCTTGTCGAAGCAGAGATCGTGTCCCCTTATTCCGGGATTCTCATCAATACGGGCATGGGTAACCCAACCGTGCCTTTTGGTATGACTCTCTAATTGAAAGCGAGTCCCAAACGGTTATGGGGAGGGCTCTTGGTATTCAACTCCTTTATAAAGAGACCAAGGCTCGACTCCCTTCTCTTTCAATCCAATCAAATCCGCCCCTTGCCTTGAGTTCCAACACCCAAAGCTTCTAGTTTTAGGTGCTTCGGACTTTTGACGATGTCCGGTTCCGACCTTCAAGGCCGGTGGGTGCCTTCCTCCATTACGGAAGAAGACGTGTGAAAGCTGAGAGATGCCAGGTATCTAACCGGCGAAATCTCGCATAGGCTGCCTGCTCAAGGGCAGACCATTCCTTCTCCCCAGCCCGGTGAGAGCGTGGTGTTCATATCTCACTTCCTTCGGGGGCTAGGCTTCCCGATTGATCCCTTCGTGAGAGGGCTGATGTTCTATTATGGGCTGGAATTCCACGACCTAGCTCCGGAGTCCATCCTCCAAATTTCATCATTCATTGTTGTGTGTGAAGCCTTCCTCCATATCACCCCTCACTTCGGATTGTGGCTTAGAACCTTCAAGGTGGAGCCGAAGATGATCGAGGGGCAGCACGCTGAGTGCGGAGGAGCTATCATAAGCAAGATAGCCGGTGCTCCATGGCCCGAGGGCACTTTCCAAGAAGAGTTCGGCTTATGGCAACGGGACTGGTTTTACATCACCGCCCCCAGGGGCACCACATGGGTGGCGCCGCCTGCTTTTCACTCGGGTCCCCCACCATGGCGAGCGTCATGGGTCAATGAAGGGCTTATCTGGGGGCCGTCCAAAGACGTGCCCCTCCTGCAGGACCGCATTCGAGATCTCCTAGAAAGAGATATTAACTTGACCGTGGTGGCGCAAATTATGCTGATTCGCCGCACACTGCCCTGCAAACGCCGCCCTCTCCGCCTGTGGGAATTTAATCTGGAGGGACCACGAGTCCTCCAACACTTTATGAGCGCGACGCCCGTGGAGATGTACAAATTGTTCTTCGGACCACAAGCAAGGTGTCCGGACTTGTCCGAGGACGCAGGTCTGAGCTGCAATCGCCAGGAGGCTAAGGTAAGTAGCCCCGTATTTGGACACACCATCCGTATTTTCATCATAAAGTTGCCCTTTAACAGAGCTATCCTTTGAACAGGAGTGGATAGTGAAGGCAAAGCTTATCAGGTGTCCGGCCCCCCTCCCCGAGACCGCGTCGGATCCTGTGTTAACTAGGATGCTGGAGATTACGCTTTCGGCAAAGGGCGAAGAGGGGAACCAAGGAGCTACCGCCTCCACGGAGGAGACTATCAGGAAGGGAGGAATCGAGAATTCCCCCAACCTAGGAAAGAAAAGGAGTGCCTCTAAAGACCCGGAGGGGATGACCTCGAAATGGGGGAAGAAATCTTTGTGAGAGGATCCGGCGCCGGAGACTGCCCCGGCCGCATTGCGCCCTCAAGGGGATCAGCTTTCCTCCGAGCCGTAAGTAAAGAGAGGGGTTCAAAAATTAGTGGCATCCCTGTTTTATTTCTGAGGAAGATAACCAAAATATTACCTTGCAGTTCGGACCTCAACCCTTCTTAGCAGAGCTCGTCTTCAAGGGATCTTCGTCCGGAGATGATGGAGAGCGAAACGCCTCCCCAAGCTGCACCGACTTACAAGGCAGGCGACCCCGAGGTGTCGTCCCGGCGGGTTTCTCCAAGTCCGGATCCCGAAAAAGGTTGTCGGGCTAGTCCGGTGCCCTCTGGTGCGCGGTCGGAGAGGCTGAGGGATCTGCTCGGGCGAGCGTCCATATCAGAAGAACACCGTATGTTGATGAACACGGTGATAGGAAGGATTTCATCCGCGGAAAGCGGGTTGTACGAGGCCACCAGGAGTTTACTGACAGGCTTTGAGGTACGTGAAAAGGCGTACCTTTTGGTAGAGCCGCATAGAATGCGCCCTGTATAAATAGTAGCCCCTCAGACTCTGTGTGTCGTCAAGAATGATGGCGCACAGAGGATCAAAACCCCAGGTATAAAATGTTACCTTTTTATGAAGGTGGCGAGGCGTTCAGTGGCTAGCCGGATTGATGAATCTGCCGAGCTAAAGTGGCAACTTGACGTGGCGGATGCCGACATCGCGCTTATAAATAAGCAGCTAGACAAGGCACAAGGTATGCTCCATAGATATCTGATAAGAGGAGTTTGATGCTCGTGCCTTACAATATATGTGCTTATTGCAGATAGTGTTGCTGCCGTGGAGAACTTGCGGGCGGAACTTGCCCGAGCCAAGGAGCAAGCAAGGAAAAGTGATGCGACTGCCGTTAAGGCGGCTGAAGAGCTGAAAGCCGAACAGGCTGCTCACTGCCAGAGTAAGAAGGTAATAACCGAGATGGCTATAAAATTGAACTATGCTGCCGACCGCTGTAAATTTCTCGAACAAGAAGAAAGGGCGGCTCAGAAGGACCTTGAGAAGATCACTGCTGAGGCCAAGGATGCTCGCTCTGCAATGAGAGCTATGAAGGAGGAGCTGCGTCAGGCCGTAGATATCACGGCTGGAAAGCCCTATATGCTGCGGATGAAGTTCGGGGATCCTAGGTATGCTTCGTTAGACCAGTAGTGGAGTGCGGAAAACACTTATCTGGATGTGGCAGCGAGTGCAGCAGACGTAACCGAACACTTCCGAGGTCGAGGTGACCATAAATTGGAAGAACTTTTTTGGTCACAGTTCCACAATCCAGAGCGCCCACTTTCGGTATCCGACCGTTTGGCGGCCTTTGCGGAGCTGAACAGGTTATCCGGACTTGCCATGAAGTATGTTGCAAGTCGTTTGTGGCCGGGGGAGCCAGAGCCAAAGAGTTGTTTTGGATTGGTCCAGCAGTTCCTTGGTTCTGTGCCGCATGTTGATGCGATGAAGGGGTCAGCGTGCATAGAGGGTGCACAAATGGCTCTTGCCCATGTCAAGACATACTGGGCGGATATGAAGGCCAGTGTTGTCGCATCCCGGGATTTGGATGAAGGCTGGGTACCTGCCAGGCACTATTTTGAGGAAGTTCTTCCGGGCGCTCGTTTAATAGAAGCTCAGTGCTCGAAGGATGTTGTGTTCGAATAGCATGTGCTATTGTAAAAGAAATATTTTGATAGAATATAAAAACTTTTTATACTTGTGCTTTGCAAGAATTATAATACCTCATGTGCGGCTGTTAATGTATATGTGTATATAACCTGAAAGATGGCAGTCGTTGGCTTCAGCCCCCACGCATATAATGCGGGGGTGTTCGCAAAAAGGCGCCTTTTCACACTTAATCCAACATCTTGGTCCTAGAAAGGAGGTGATAGCACGGCAAACTAGGCAACCGGACTATAATGCTTTATCACTTTCACTTAGCCATAGGAGTTTGACATTGGGGCTACTTAATAGCCCCTGGAGGCACCGCGCTCGCCCGAATTCAGGGCGCGTGTGTGCCTGACCGAGAAGCGGTCCTTCGTTGATGCGGAGGAATCCTAAAGATTCTGAGAGTCATCGAGTGGTTGACCAGTCTCTCGCTATATCATGACAGTCAGTTTTCGGCTTTCTCTACTGAGGTGCTCGCCTGGCCGAACCGGGGCACAATCGCAGTAGTTCTCCTGGTGCTGCGTTAGCCGATATAACGGAACGTAAGGCAGCAAAACACAGGAGCTGGGCAAACCCAACATTTGAGCAAAGACATGATTCAGAGCTGATGCATATAAGGCCAAACTCGCGACGCCGAACACTCCCTAAGGTATTCAGTCTTTATGAAGACGGGCCGAAACAGAGCCCTTGGTAAAAAAAAGCCCCTGGTGTCTAGGTACGCGCAAAATTCTGGCGTGGCCACATGCCAAGACGCCAGCCTCCTCCTTGGTTATAGCGAAAACCGGGGGATGTTGTCAATAAGAGACAGTAAAAAAGGTTTACGCAGGGTCTTAATCTGAAAAGAATCCTTGAAACGGGTCCCTACTGCACGTCTGCGCCTGTGTCTCCGTTGTGCCGTATCCTGGACAGGCGTAGCACGGTGTTCGTCTGCGAAAAAGAGGAACTTTAGTAAAAAAAATAAACGTGCGAGAAATCTATATTGGAATAAACAAAATATAGTTGGGGCAAGAAGTGAGCCGTATTGTCTCCTGGCGTGAACATGTGGAGCCCCTTGTACAGGGTTATGCGACTATTAAGCCCATGTATGTTGACGCCAGACTCGTCGAGCCATGTCCGGGATAGTAGGGCTGGATTAGTGTGCGGCTGTCCAGGCGGCTGCACCATTACCTGTACTTTGGGGGTCGATTGATATTCCCCTGTAATGAGATGATGCCTCGTTGGCCGGGCATTTTAAGTGTAAGGGATGCATAATGCGGTATTGCATTAAAGCGGGCGAAAGCTTCACGTCCCAGTAGCGCTTGATAGCGACTTACGAATGGGCGATGTGGAAGGTCAGCTTTTCGCTTCGGAAGTTGTCGGGTGAGCCAAACATGACTTCTAACGAAAGGGAACCCATACTCTGGGTATCTGGGCCCGGCGTGACTCCTTGAAAGGAAGTGTTTCCATGGCGGATTATAGCTGGGTTTACCCCTAGTTTGCGGATTGTGACCTGATATAACAGGTTTAAGTCACTGCCGCCGTCCATAAGGACTCGTGTAAATTGTAGTCCGTCAATAACCGGATTCAAGACCAAGGCAGTCCAGCCTGCGTTCCGGGCCCCTCTGGAGTAATCCTGATAATCAAAGGTGATTGGTTGTAACAACCAGTGGCGGTGCTCCTCTGGGGCTGGCCGTGTGGCGCGTGTCTTTGCGAGCGCCGTTCTGTTTTCCCTTTTGTCATCTAAAGTGCATTTACTGTTTTGACTTCTTGTGGGAACTTCTTTTGTTCTCCAGTGTTCTGCTTGTGGGGTGCGTCGTCATCCTCGCTTGGTGTGTCGAGCCCCTTGTGTTCGGTGTTGAGTTTACCGGACTGTTTGAAGGCCCAACAATCTCTGTGGGTATGATTTGCAGGTCTCCCGGGGGTACTGTGGAATTGACATGTTTTGTCCAGGATTTTGCTGAGGTTAGACAGCTCGTCCCTGTCATCTTTGGGTGGCGGTTTTTTCTGATTTTGCCGAGAGCTTTTGAATTCGGCGTTGACTGCCGTGCTCATCGGGCTATTATCCTTGATCCGGCGCTGTTCTTTGTTACGGCGCAGTTTCCCGTTTCCATCTCTGAGTTTGGATGTACTCGGGTAGCTGGTGTTGCTTCTTGCCAACCAGTTATCCTCTCCTTCGCAAAAGCGGGTCATGAGGCTTGTTAATGCGGCCATTGTTCTTGGCTTTTCTTGGCCGAGGTGTCTGGCGAGCCATTCGTCTCGGATGCTATGTTTGAAAGCTGCTAGGGCCTCGGCGTCCGGACAGTCGACTATCTGATTCTTTTTAGTAAGGAATATGTTCCAGAGTTTCCGGGCTGACTCTCCGGGCTGCTGAGTTATATGACTCAGATCATCTGCATCCGGAGGTCGGACATAGGCCCCTTGAAAGTTTGCCCGGAAAGCGTCCTCGAGCACTTCCCAACTTCCCATGGTGTTTTCGGGAAGGCTTTTAAGCCAATGCCGGGCTAGCCCTTTGAGCTTAAGGGGTAAGTATTTTATGACGTGAAGGTCATCTCCTCTGGCCATGTGTATGTGGAGGATATAATCCTCGATCCAGACTCCGGGGTCTGTTGTTCCGTCGTATGCTTCTATGTTCACAGGCTTGAATCCCGCTGGAAATTCATGATCCAGCACCTCATCGGTAAAACATAGGGGATGTGCGGCACCCTGTATGTAGGTGTGCCACGATTTTCGGATATTTTTTGCATTGCATTGCTCGCTGGAGCTTGCTTTCTTGTCCCATATATGGATCTAGTTGGGCCAGTTTTTTGATGTGAATCCTTAGGCGGATCGCGCGTTGTATTGAGTGTGGCGCCCTTTGTCGCTTGAGACCGATCGTGGAGTCGTCTATCCGACCTGGTGGCTTCCTTATTTTTTGACTGTGGGGGCTTTACGGCCTCTTCATCAAATTCCGGTAGTAGTTTCCGCTTCGGATAGCTCTTTGTGTGACGACTATTGCCGTACTTGTGTGCAGTATTGAGTACTTTGCCCCATCTGATTCTGAGTGCATCTTCCGCTATTTCGAGCCTCCGCTTCTGCTTTTTCAGGCTACATGCAGTGGCAACGAGCCTTTGGTGGAGGTTCTGATGTTCCAGCAATTTGTCCTGCGTGAGGTCATCCAAACTATTATCTTTCCTGGGGATTGGTTGTTCGGATTGTCCGCCCTGTTTGGACGGTTGCTTGATGGCATGTTCGTCTTCTGTTGATTCGCCCTGCTCCATGGCTGGGTCTTTGTCGAGGTGGGGCTTGGCGTGACGCTTACATCGCCGCTTTGATTGTTTTTCGAGGGAGCGATCCCTGGTTGCGCCCTTTTGATCCTCGTTATCATTTCTTTTAGGTGTGTCCACCATGTATACATCGTATGATGAGGTGGCTTTCCAGTGCCCTATAGGTGCTGGTTCTTGGTCGTCTCCTCCATCGGCGTCCATACCGTCGATGTCTTCGGAGTCGTAGTCGAGCATGTCGGTTAGATCGTCGACAGTGGCTATCAACTAGGTGGTGGGTGGGTTTCGAATTTCTTCGTCGTCCGCGTCCCAACCCTGCTGACCATAGTCTGGCCAGGGCTCTCCTGACAAAGAGAGAGACTTTAGTGAATCCAGGATATCGCCAAAGGGCGAGTGCTGAACGACGTCCGCGGCGGTGAACTCCATGATTGGAGCCCAATCGGGTTCAATCAGAAGGGGTGCGGAATATTCAGAGTCCGGAACAGAGTCCGGCACCTTGGAGTCACGGGCCTTACAAAGGACTAGGCTGGTATTCGGCTCTATCGCCGTAGAGATTGCGGCTCCTGGGGCAGCGTCCAACGGTCCGTCCCTGGCTAGCGCAGTCGGCTCCGAGCTAATGGTCGGAGCGGACACCTGAGCGGCACTTTGGGGGCTGTCCGGCGGCAGAGCTAGATCATGCCCATCGAGACAGTGCGGCACGCTCGGTCGTGGCTCGAATCCGTCGAAGATCAAGTCCCCGCGGATGTCGGCCGTGTAGTTCAAGCTTCCAAACCTGACCTGACGGCCAGGGGCGTAACTTTCGATCTGCTCCAGATGGCCAAGCAAGTTGGCCCGCAGTGCGAAGCCGCCGAATACGAAGATCTATCCGGGGAGAAAAGTCTCACCCTGGACCGCGTCGTGGTTGACGATCGAAGAAGCCATCGGGCCTGAAGGTGACGACACAGAGGAACTCTCAATGAAAGCACCAATGTCGGTGTCAAAACCGGCGAATCTCGGGTAGGGGGTCCCGAACTGTGCGTCTAGGCGGATGGTAACAGGAGACAAGGGACACGATGTTTTTACCCAGGTTCGGGCCCTCTCGGTGGAGGTAAAACCCTACTCCTGCTTGATTAATATTGATTATATGGGTAGTACAAGAGTTGATCTACCACGAGATCAGAGAGGCTAAACCCTAGGAGCTAGCCTATGGTATGATTGTTGTTCGTCCTACGGACTAAAACTCTCCGGTTTATATAGACACCGGAGAGGGCTAGGGTTACACAGAGTCGGTTACAATGGGAGGAGATCTTCATATCGTATCGCCAAGCTTGCCTTCCACGCCAAGGAAAGTCCCTATCCGGACACGGGACGAAGTCTTCAATCTTGTATCTTCATAGTCCGGGAGTCCGGCCAAAGGTCATAGTCCGGCCATCCGGACACCCCCTAATCCAGGACACCCTCAGGGACCATAAGCCGGGGTTTTATACCTCTCAAGATTTCTTGATTGGCTCTTTCAGCTTGACCATTAGACTGGGGGTGAGCCACCAACAATACATCAAGCCGGATATGCTCTTGTTGACAGAACTCTTTCATTGCACCCTTAGATAGATTAGTACCATTATCAGTGATGATACTATGAGGGTATCCAAAATGAAAGATCACCTTTTTGATGAACTGAACCATCGTTGCTGCATCACATTTGCTGATGCTTGACTGGCTCAGCTTCAACCCACTTTGTCAACTTGTCAACAGCTACCAGAAGATGAGTCTTTTTGTCCTTGGACCTTTTAAAAGGCCCAACCATATCCAGCCCCCATACTGCAAATGGCCAAGTAATTGGAATCATCTGCAATTCTTGAGCCGACACATGAGCTCGTCGTAAAAATTTCTGACAACCATCACATTTATTAACTAGATCTTCAGCATCAGGATGCGCCGTCAGCCAATAAAACTCATGATGAAAAGCTTTAGCAACGAGAAACTTAGAGCCGGCATGATGACCGCAATCCCCTTCATGAATCTCCCTTAGAATTTCACGGCCCTCGTTAGGAGAAATGCATCGTTGAAACACTCCTGTAACACTGCATCTGTGTAGCTCACCATTGACAATAGTCATGGACTTAGACCTCCGGGTTATTTGCCTGGCCAAAGTTTCATCTTCAGGTAACTCGCCCCGGGTCATATAAGAAAAATATGGAACAGTCCAATCAAGAATAACATGGAGAGCCGCCACTAGCTGTGCCTCCGGGTCAGGAACTACCAACTCCTCCTCCGTAGGCAACTTAACTGATGGGTTATGCAAAACATCAAGGAAAACATTAGGAGGTACCGGCTTACGCTGAGACCCCAGTCGGCTTAAAGCATCAGCAACTTCATTTTTCCTGTGATCAACATGCTCCACTTGATAACCTTTGAAATGACCAGCAATAGCATCAACCTCTCGACGATAAGCCGCCATGAGTGGATCCTTTGAATCCCAAGTTCCTGACACTTGTTGAGCCACCAAATCTTAGTCGCCAAAGCACCTTACCCGGCTTAGATTCATATCTTTAGCCATCTTAAGACCATGGAGTAAGGCTTCATACTCAGCTGCATTGTTAGTACAAGGGAACATCAACCTTAAAAGATAACAAAATTTATCACCTCGTGGGGAAGTCAATATAACTCCATCCCCCGAGCCTTCCAATTGCCTGGACCCATCAAAATGAATAGTCCAATATGTATTATCCGGCTTATCCTCAGGCATCTGCAGCTCTGTCCAATCATTGATGAAGTCCACAAGTGCCTGAGATTTTATAGCCGTTTGAGACATATACTTCCAGCCATGGGGTCCAAGCTCAATGGCCCACTTAGCTACCCGACCTGTGGCTTCTCTATTTTGAATAATATCCCCCAAGGGAGTAGAACTAACCATAGTGATGGGATGACCAAGGAAATATTGCTTCAACTTGCGGCTAGCCATGAACACGCTGTACACCAATTTCTGCCAATGTGGATATCTCTGTTTAGACTCAATGAGCACCTCACTAACATAATAAACCGGGCTTTGAATCGGATACTCCTTGCCTGACTCCTTTCTTTCAACCACAACCGCCACACTGACAGCTCTGTTGTCTGCAGCCACATATAAGAGCAAGGGCTCCTTCTCAATATGAGCTGCAAGAACCGGCGGCTCAGTCAGCTGTCTCTTGAGTGTCTCAAACGCCTCATTAGCAACACTAGTCGTCAACCCGTGCACTTGCACGGGCTAGTATTAGGTGAAAATTAGTATATGAATCTTGCTATGTCACGTACCTATCCAATAGTTTGATTTGTTGACATAGTTTGAATAGAAAATGCTTATTGGACACAAACTATGAGATAACAAATTAAAATGAACCACGGAACTAACCATGTAGAATATAATTAATCAAGATCACCAACAATGTCATCAGCACCAATGATTGATGGCAATTGAAGAATGCATCAAATGAGAATAGAGTCGGAAATTAAATAGAAAACAGAACTCCAGAATGCGTAGACTAATAACCAATCATCTAAAATATATGTAAAGCTCCTTGCAAAAAAAAGAAATTATATTTCAAAATGCCCATTGGAATCTGCTGCAGAGGAAATCCTTCCACTTCTCATCTACTTATATATTGTATGCTCAGATAAGACAATTCTTTTGCTGTAGAATGTTGCTAAGAATTCATCCGGGATTGGCATAGATGTATATCAGTCTTTGTCGAAGTGGCCTTACCCCGTGATAACATCAGGCAAACATTTGCAGAGGGGATTATTAATTTGAGGTGCTCCAATATATGGTGTATAACATGAATGGGAAGACCTCTGAGGATGAAAGGCCTTAGATACAGAAGTGGAAGTGGGGGCTTAAATACATTCTGACCAGGTCGATTCAAGAACGAACACCTCAATTAGTTCAATTTCTGGAATCAACTTATAGCTTATTTCCTTCCTTATGTTTTCCTTTAATTTCTATTCTTACAAATATCTTATATAGTACTATACTTTATTTTAATATATTAATAAAATTTGAACACTCTCCTACTGCTTTCCATAAAACAATATCCTTTGCTTGCACTATTTTAGTTTGACTTGAATCAAGATCAATAGTGCTCTACAGTAAATAAACTGAAAGGTGACACCGCACGTTAAGACAAAGAGATTAATATTATACAGTTAACATACTCCCTCCGTTCACTTTTATAAGTCATTTCAGACAACCGAAAATGAGCTAATTTGCAGTTTGTCTGAAATGTCTTCAAGGCCTTATAAAAGTGAACAGAGGGAGTATTAATCGACATAGTACAATTGAATTTGGATCCAAATATAGTGTGGTAGGTTTCCAAGGAATTACATGCCTCTGTACCAATTCACAAATGGTAGGTTTCCAAGGAATTACATGCCTGTGTACCAAATATAGTGTGGTAGGTTAACAAATAAAACAGAATACTGCACCTTTAAGAAAACTCAGCGAAAAAAAGAAAACTCAGGAAAAGGAGAATATCAACATGCATGAGAAGTGAAACATCTCGTAACATCTTGAGCACCAGTCTTTAATTAATCTCATTTGGCAAAGCTGTTTCCCCTTGAATGTGAATAGCACAGTCTGCACGCACATTTATTTATGGGGTGTTCTTGCGACTCTAGCACTGTTCTTGTCCATTGCTGATGTATAGAACGCAGAGCCAAACATGTTGTGGGTTTGCTAACCTGGATATTGGACGCCATGGTGTGCTTCGCTCGACATACATGACACGACCATGGTGCCCTTCCTTCTCTGAGAACTTGCGCATGCAGAATGATGGGTCTTGGTGGTGAAGACGATGCTACATGACAGTCATGTCATTGAGATTGGCACCACATCATGGTGGCGACAGGGGCACGCCCATGGTGATGTGTGCTGTGGTGATGTCACGAAGGCTTAACAAAGTTGACAGAAATTATCTAGCCATATTTGACCATGGTATAAATTCTCTTATTCTCTGGACCAATTGATCCTCGTTTGATCGAAAGAGTATTGGGCTCCAACTTAACCCCACTCAAGAACTGATTTTTATTGTCTTTTAATAATGGAGCTCCAAGACCTATATATATCAAAGGACCACCTGAATTTTTGTTAGAAAAGAAGTAGTGCAATATGGGACCATCGATTTTGTGGAAGATCTCTGCACCAAAAATAACTTAGGGGCGGTGTATCCACATATGAGAAGGTAACGTAACGCCTCGATCAATATCCTGCTGCCTCCTACTGTCAATGTAGTAAGTATATATAGATAAAATTCAGGAGCTATACCTGCCTTGATGTGCTGAGGAATTTAGTTGTTTTTTATTTGTTCCCAAGCATAACAGCACAAGTAACTAAGATAGGCATGCGATAATTGTATCTTGATTTGATCCATGCTAACCTACAAAATAGACATTGGAAACAACAACTTCCAGGCTAATTCTTGTTAAAACAAAAACAATTCTTGAGCAAGGCAAGTTATCCAGACCAGAGGCTATGTAGACGGTGAGATATGTGTGGGAATATGGGGTATATGTGGCATCTGGCTATTGCGAGCAAGCATCAGGCATGGGGCGAGGATCAGTATAGAAGTGCAGACAGCGAGGTAGACTTAATTTTTGTGAATATACGACATGCAAGCTTAGAATCAAAGACCAAATCTTTGCTAGTGTGTGAATTTCTGATTCCAGCACACAACCATTGTCATGTACCTATTTGTATAGCTCATCAAAATGAAAATATGAATCTTGTGAAGTGATTCCTCATTGCAGTTAGGATAGTGTCATAATGAATAGATAACGTGTTATATTTTTGACCAAAGATGATTTGTTAGATTTAACCTGCAGACAAGGAAAAGAATCTATAAGTTACACCTCAATTGGCTCTATTTCAATAAATTTTTAATTAGATAAAGGTCATAAAATAGAGCAGCTACAAACATAAATTGTATATCATGGCACATAGACTTGCTATTAGCTTGTTAAATTATATACATAGGTTTGCATCAAACCAAAATCAAATGGAAGCGCATCGCACACAAGTGTTCCAAGAAAATAATAAGCTAAGCGCACACATCATTAACCAAGGAGTTTTGTTCAGGCTCGGTGCATATAGAAATTTAGTGATACATAGGCACCTCATCTCCACGGGAACTGTGGAATCTTTTGTGCAAATCAATTTCCGTATCACCAAATTGTTGCATTGAAAGGTATTACTGGATTGGTTTAACAGATCCGCCCAGTTCATCTGCATATGCGATGGCAACTATATTTGACGAAAAGCAAGTAGAAAGTAATTAAGAGAGAAGGAAAGGTAGAAAAATACACACCAATGGCAAGATACCCTGATAGTCGATCTGTATGGCACACAATTATAAGAAGAAAGAACCTCTTTAACTCTTGGAGTTCATATCAAATAGGTCCTTAGGAGACTGATAAACAGAGAACGGTGAAAGTTTGGGCGAATCAGCCATGGATCAAGGGGGGCAAAGAATTATTGCACTGGTAGAAAAAGAGGCTTCCGTCCAGCCCCATTAGTCGCGAAACTGTAGGAACCGCGACTAATGAAGTCTTTAGTCGCGGTTCGGCAGACGAACCGCGACCAAAGGCCTGGGCCCAGGGCGCTCGGTGACCAGCTGGTGCACGTGAGGGGCTTTAGTCGCGGTTGGCCAGGCCAACCGCGACTAAAGGTGCGCAAAGGCCTTTAGTCGCGGTTGGCCAGGCCAACCGCGACTAAAGCTCCTCCCCTATATATACCAGTTCAGCACGCTCACTTAGCCATTTGGTGCCACTTCTCTTCACAAGCTTCACAAGGGGGTGTAGGTTTGCTTTTGGTTCCTCTTATGCACACAAGGTGTTTGATGAAATGCCCTAAGAGGGTGAAACAAACATGATATGAAGTGTTGGAGCCACACTTGAGGTTCCTCATTTATTTTTTCCTTCTCGATCGCGGTTAGCAACTTGAACCTTTCATGCATGTGTGTCATTGATAAAATATGCATGTGTGCAGTTCATTGTTTAATTTATATTGTTTGTAGCTAGTTAGTTTAACAAATGCATGATGGTTAATTATATATTTTATATTATAATAATGCAGATGAATCGGCAATGGATGTACGGTAACCGACTCTCCGGCGAGTTCACTACGGGTTTGAAAGATTTCCTCGTAGTGGCTAATGCGAACAAGTAGGGGGGTTTTGTTATCTGTCCATGTGTTATCTGTAAGAATCAGAAGGGTTACTCTTCCTCAAGAGATGTTCACATGCATCTGCTTCGGCACGGTTTCATGCCAAGCTATAATTGTTGGACCAAGCATGGAGAAAGAGGGGTTATAATGGAAGAAGATGAAGAAGGGGATGATTTCATCGATGAAAGCTATCTTGCTCATTTCGGTGATACTTTCATGGAGGATGCTGAAGGTGAAGGGGAAGGTGAAGAAGAGGCACGTGATGATCCCGTTGATGATCTTGGTCGGACCATTGCTGATGCACGGAGACGCTGCGAAACTGAAAAGGAGAGGGAGAATTTGGATCGCATGTTAGAGGATCACAGAAAGGCGTTGTACCCCGGATGCGATGATGGTCTGAAAAAGCTGGGCTGCACACTGGATTTGCTGAAATGGAAGGCAGAGGCAGGTGTAGCTGACTCGGCATTTGAAAACTTGCTGAAAATGTTGAAGAATATGTTTCCAAAGGATAACGAGTTGCCCGCCAGTACGTACGAAGCAAAGAAGGTTGTCTGCCCTCTAGGTTTAGAGGTTCTGAAGATACATGCATGCATCAACGACTGCATCCTCTACCGCGGTGAATACGAGAATTTGAATGAATGCCCGGTATGCACTGCATTGCGTTATAAGATCAGAGGCGATGACCCTGGTGACGATGTTGAGGGCCAGAAACCCAGGAAGAGGGTTCCCGCCAAGGTGATGTGGTATGCTCCTATAATACCACGGTTGAAACGTCTGTTCAGGAACAAAGAGCATGCCAAGTTGTTGCGATGGCACAAAGAGGACCGTAAGTCGGACGGGGAGTTGAGACACACCGCAGATGGAACGCAATGGAGAAAGATCGACAGATGGTTCAAAGATTTTGCAGCTGACGCAAGGAACATAAGATTTGCTCTAAGTACGGATGGCATGAATCCTTTTGGCGAGCAGAGCTCCAGCCATAGCACCTGGCCCGTGACTCTATGCATCTACAACCTTCCTCCTTGGTTGTGCATGAAGCGGAAGTTCATTATGATGCCAGTGCTCATCGAAGGTCCGAAGCAACCCGGCAACGACATCGATGTGTACCTAAGGCCATTAGTTGATGAACTTTTACAGCTGTGGGGTGGTGTCCGTGTGTGGGATGAGCACAAACAAGAGGAATTTGACCTACGAGCGTTGCTTTTCGTAACCATCAACGATTGGCCTGCTCTTAGTAACCTTTCGGGACTGTCAAATAAGGGATACAATGCATGCACGCACTGCTTACATGAGACTGAAAGTGTACATTTGCCAAATTGTAAGAAGAACGTGTACCTTGGGCATCGTCGATTTCTTCCGAAAATTCATCCAGTAAGAAAGAAAGGCAAGCATTACAACGGCAAGGCAGATCACCGGCCGAAGCCTGCGGAACGCACTGGTGCTGAGGTATTTGATATGGTCAAGGATTTGAAAGTCATCTTTGGAAAGGGTCCTGGCGGACAATCAGTTCCGAAGGGAGCTGACGGGCACGCAGCCATGTGGAAGAAGAAATCTATATTCTGGGAGCTAGAATATTGGAAAGTCCTAGATGTCCGCTCTGCAATCGACGTGATGCACGTTACGAAGAATATTTGCGTGAACCTCCTAAGCTTCTTGGGCGTGTATGGGAAGACAAATGATACAAAGGAAGCACGGCAGGACCAGCAACGTTTGAAAGACCCTGATGACCGGCATCCGGAATGGTTTCAAGGTCGTGCCAGCTACGCTCTGACCAAAGAAGAGAAGGTCATCTTTTTTGAATGCCTGAGCAGTATGAAGGTCCCGTCTGGATTCTCGTCCAATATAAAGGGAATAATAAACATGGCGGAGAAAAAGTTCCAAAACCTGAAGTCTCACGACTGCCACGTGATTATGACGCAATTGCTTCCGATTGCTTTGAGGGGGCTCCTGCCGGAAAATGTTCGAGTAGCCATTGTGAAGCTATGTGCATTCCTCAATGCAATCTCTCAGAAGGTAATCAATCCAGAAGTTCTACCACGGTTACAGAACGATGTGATCCAATGTCTTGTCAGTTTCGAGTTGGTGTTCCCGCCATCCTTCTTCAATATTATGACGCACCTCCTGGTTCACCTAGTCGAAGAGATTTTCGTTCTCGGTCCTGTATTTCTACACAATATGTTCCCCTTCGAGAGGTTCATGGGAGTATTAAAGAAATATGTTCGTAACCGTGCTAGGCCAGAAGGAAGCATCGCCAAGGGCTATGGAAATGAGGAGGTAATTGAGTTTTGTGTTGACTTTGTTCCTGACCTTAAGCCGATTGGTCTTCCTCGATCGCGGCACGAGGGGAGACTAAGTGGAAAAGGCACGATCGGAAGGAAATCAACGATATGTATGGACGGCCATTCTCTGACTGAAGCACACCACACTGTACTGACCAATTCCAGCTTGGTGGCTCCGTACTTTGAGAAACACAAGAATATTTTACGCTCGGACAACCCGGGGAAGCCTGAATCCTGGATTAGGAAGGCCCACATGGAGACTTTCGGCAGTTGGTTGAGAAAACATTTAATGAATGACAATGATGTTGTAGATCAGCTGTACATGTTGGCCAAGACACCATCTTCGACTATAACGACTTTCCAAGGGTACGAGATAAATGGGAATACATTTTACACGATCGCCCAAGATAAAAAGAGCACCAACCAAAACAGTGGTGTCCGCTTTGATGCAGCAACCGAGAATGGGCAAAAGGTCACATATTATGGTTACATAGAGGAGATATGGGAACTTGACTATGGACCCTCCTTTAAGGTCCCTTTGTTCCGGTGCAAATGGTTCAAGCTAACAGGAGGTGGGGTAAAGGTGGACCAGCAATACGGAATGACAATGGTGGATTTCAACAATCTTGGTTACCTTGACGAACCATTCGTCCTAGCGAAAGATGTCGCTCAGGTTTTCTATGTGAAGGACATGAGTAGCAAACCGAGGAAACGGAAAGATAAGAAAACGATCAGTGCATCATGCGATGATCCAAAGCGCCACATTGTTCTTTCAGGGAAAAGAAACATCGTGGGAGTGGAGGACAAGACAGACATGTCAGAAGATTATAATATGTTTGCTGAAATTCCGCCCTTCAAAGTGAACACCGACCCAAGCATTAAGTTAAATGATGAGGATGCTCCATGGATACGGCACAATCGTAAGCAAGCAGGGACACAAGGGAAGAAATGATGTGTAATAATTTATTGTATCAAACCTTTTGTCAAACCTTCAAGGGGTTTTAAAATGAATTAGTTTTATTTTTCTGATTTTTTTGATATATAATTGTATTTTTAAGATTTTAAAATGAATTAGTTTATTTTTCTGATTTTAAAAGGAAAAAGGAAGAAGAAGAAAGAAGGAAAAAGGAAGAAAAAAACAGAAGAAAAAAACAGAAGAAAAAAGGAAAAACAGAAGAAAAAAACAAACAGAAGAAAAACATAAGAAAAAAACAGAAGAAAAAAACAGAAGAAAAAAGGAAAAAGGAAAAAAGGAAGAAAAAAAGAAAATATGCCACCTACTGGGCCACCACGGCCTGAATACGACTAGAAACCCATTAAAGGGCCAGGATTCAGGCCCGCAGAAGGCCGAGTAGGCCCACAGGCACATAGTGACAGAATAGGCCCGTAAGCCTGCATTTGAGAGGAGCTCGAAGTGGTGAGCGCAGCCGCGCTTATAAACCACTGTCGAAGCCTCTCGGCTAGCGAGGTGGGACTAAACATCCCACCGCACCGCGCCAGTTCTAGCACAGACCTTTAGTCGCGGTTGGGGAGGCGGACCGCGACTAAAGGGTACCTTTAGTCGCGGTCCGCCTCTCCAACCGCGACTAAAGGGTCTTTCTGCGCGGGAACGGAGGCGGCGCCAAAACCCTTTAGTCGCGGTTGGGGAGGCGGACCGCGACTAAAGGGTACCCTTTAGTCGCGGTTGGAGAGGCGGACCGCGACTACAGGTACCCTTTAGTCGCGGCCCGCCACACCAACCGCGACTAAAGGTGCGTCTATAAATAATGCACTTAGCAGTTTTGCCACTTCCCATTCTCCTCTCTCTCGACGCCGAAGCGCTGCCCCGGCCGACGCCGACGCCGAAGCCCTGCCCCGACGCCGACGCCGAAGCCCTGCCCCGATGCCGACGCCGACGCCGAAGCCCTGCGCGCCGCCGCCCCCGTCCCCAATGAGCGCCGCATCCGCCCGTGCCCTGCCCTTGCCCGCCGCCCGTGCCTTGCGCCCTTGCCCGCCGCCCGCCGCCCGCCGCCCGCCGCCCGCCGCCCTGCCGCCCTCCGCCCGCTGGCCCTGCCTGCCGTCCTCCGGCCCTTGCCCGCCGCCCGCTGGCCCTGCCCTTGCCCGCCGCCCATCGTGGGAGAAAAAGAAGGAAGAAGAAAAAGGAAGAAGAAGAAGAAAGAAAAAGGAAAAAGGAAGAAGAAGAAAGAAGGAAGAAGAAAACAAAAGAAAAACAGAAGAAAAACAAGAAAAAGGAAGAAAAAAGGAAAAAGGAAGAAAAAAAGAAAAAGGAAGAAAACAACAGAAGAAAAAAGAAAGAAGAAAAAAAAGGAAGAAGAAAAAAAGAAAGAATTTTTAAAATTAAATACGTGAAAATACGTGAAAGAATTTTTTGTGTCTAATAAAATCATTTTTTTGAAATACACGAATAATTTTTAAATTCACGAATATGTCATGAATCAGTGAAAAAATTAAATACGTGAACTATTCTGAAATCCCTAAACATTTTTTGAATACACAATATGTTTTTATTCCTGTTTTTCCACAAAATCATCAATATTTTTTGAAAACCTTTTTTTTTGCAAAATCACAATGTTTTTGTATCCATGAACATTTTATGATTCATTTTTTTGAATTCACATACATTTTATGATTTCTCAAATATCTTTGTCCATGAAGGTAGCCATCGGCAGTGCTTTACCATGTTTACCTGGAGCACTCCACCACAACAACCCCATTCAAGATGGCTATGCTCGTGTCACGGTGGAGGACATAGTCCAAGGGTTTGAGGACCTGGAGATTGACATTGCTACACCTGAAGGGGAGAAAAGACTTGGAGATGTCAAGCGCCATTTCATTCTATGGCAAAAGAAGTTTATCAAGTTTCCAGGCGAGGCGCCAAGGACAACAAGTCCACCCCCCCTACGGTGGTGGTGGTGGCGGTGGCGGTGGTGGTGGTGGTGGTGGTGGTGGTGGTGGCGGCGGTTCACCTACACCTCCGTCACGTCAGCCGACGCCGCCCCCCAGTCCACAACGTCCGGCGGGTGATCAGCCGCCGCCCCCCAGTCCTCGTCCGGCGGGTGATCAGACGCCGCCCCCCAATCCACCTCTGGCAAAGAAGCAGAAGCAGTCCTGGATTATTAACCCGGACCCTTATGTACCTAAGACCACAAAGGTACCGGAGCCATCACTGAAGCCTCTCCCCACAAGGCCTTGGGAACGTAGTGCCGAGGAAGTTGACGCGGCCGCGGCTGCTGATTTGGAGAAATGGAAGGCGGACTGCAAGAAGAAAAGAGAGCCCGAGCCCAAGCCAGTATTTTCTGATGAGCAAAAGAAGTGGGCTAAGTCATTTTTGAGCACACCGTCCCAAGCCGCGAAGAATCTGCCTAACGACTATGCACGTGAACTTCGCAGGCAGGCACTCATGTTCAAGGAGAACAAAGAGCGGGAGAAGGCCGAAAGTAAAAAAAGCGGGAAACAAGTTGCCCAGCTCGGGGAACAAAGTAAACAATCGATTGCCCCGCTTATAGTGGAAGCCTTCTGTCCGGATGCCCCCGAGATCATACAAGCTGCGGCAGCACAGGGATTGACTGTAACGAGTGCCAGAGAACAAGCGGCCAACTTAGGTATTACTCTTCGTGAACTGTTAGGCCTTGATGAGGCGCCAGTGAAGGAGGTAGTAATTACATATGTCAAGAATGGGCCTCTCGTCGAGCCTGCGCAGGAAAAGGATCTACCTCCACAAATGAAAGGTCTGCTGAAATGGTACAAGGGTTACATAAAAAATAAAAACGCCAAAGAATATATTTATGCGGAAGTTAGACATGAGCATCACTTCAAACATTACTATGTACAAATTGAACTGAGTGAATTGTTCCAGCTTTTCAATCTGCGCGAGCTCGATAAATCTATCATCAGTTGCTACGTTCTGTAAGTGATTTATTAATTTCTACCCCATCTCGTTCATATTGCCTGCACTATATATATGTCCTAACTATATTGTTGTGTCCGCTATTATACATGCAGAATGAAGATTAAGGAATGCAGAGTAAGGAACATCCATGATGTTGGGTTCATTGACCCACACATCGTTAATGGACATGTGTTGGAGCGTTACCCCGCCGACGTGGAGGCAGACCTGTGGCAGTTTCTTACAAAGCAGGAACTCAAAAGTGATATTCTATTTCCTTACCATTTTGAGTGAGTGTTTCTGTCTTGAGCACATTCTCTTTTGTTTACTCCATGCATGGTATGTGGCCGGCTAATCGATGAGTTATGCATGACGTACTGTGCATGTATCGTGTCCGCAGGTTCCACTGGATTCTGCTAGTAATTAAAGTTAACACCTCAGAATGTCTCGTCCACGACTCTGTGAATATGGATCCAAAGCTTTGGGGCGGCATGAGAAGAATGCTGCAGAAGTAATTATTTTCATTCATTTGCGCTCTATATCGATCGACCTATTTCGTTCATTTCCTAATATCAAGTAACTAATTAATAACTCTCTTGTTCATTTAATTTTCTTTGCCTCGTAGGGTTTGGAGACGGTTCGTAGATACAAAGGTCGGTGAATTCAAAAAAGAGCTAGAATTCAAAATGTTAAAGGCTAAGAATGCTGGGGATATTCAGCCACCGGAGACCAATCTATGTGGATACTATGTCTGTGAGATGATCCGGAGATACACCTCTGAGCGGGTTCCGAGTGATACCAATGCTAAGAGGAATAACCTCCGGTGGATGCTTAGTCCAGAAGCTCGCTTCCGACCACTTCAAGAGGAACTAGCTGGATGGTTCAGCAGGGAAGTCCTCCATCCTAAAGGAGAACACTATTACGAGGACGTAGAACTTTATATGCATTAAATCATGTATGGAAACTTGTTCAAAATTGTATATGGTCATCCGATGATATTGAATATATATTGTATATTCCTCTTGAATTCTTTTTGGTTCTAATTTCAAATTTATTTGAAATTGTACATTCATATGCATGTATGTAGTACCGTAGAATATATGAAACTCCTTCAAAATTAAAATAAAGCACAAAAGAAATAAAACAATACAAATTAAACAGAAAACACGTTTAAGGGGGGGGGGCTAAAACCCTAAACCTGCGGCGGCCTTTAGTCGCGGTTGGCCAGAAGAACCGCGACTAAAGGTCCTCCGCCCCGACGGCCACCTGGCGCCCACGTGGACGGGCCTTTAGTCGCGGTTCTTAAGCAACCGCGACTAAAGGGGGGGGCCTTTAGTCGCGCCCGTTCTGTCGCGGTTGCGCAACCGCGACTAATGGCAGTTGCGAACCGCGACCAAAGGCCCTTTTTCCACCAGTGTTGCATTGACGCCCGATCTGTGAGGCCACACCTCGTTATTCTTGCTGGCATGGAGAGCCTGATTGTTAGTAGGATAGCGTATTGGTTGGGCCTCAGGTAGAGAATAGATGAAAAATAAGGTAGATGTCAAACCCTAGGTGCTGCACAGGCAACAAAAGAGGAAAACACGGCGGCTGCTAGATTCAATTGGCAATGGATCGGAGAAGGCGAGAAGGGCTCGAGGAAAGGAAGGAGGTGTGCGCGTCTACGACTCCACGTCGTTGGGGACACGGCAAAACCAGCTACCTCTCTACAAATGAACGTGAGGGCTTCAAATATAGGAAGAGTCGTACATGTTGGGACTTTTTTTTCCTTCTGTTTCTAGACCCGTTAAAAGAGGCATAGAGTTGTAGATATATTAAGTTAGTTTTTTTTCTAATGGGAGAAGATGCCGTGGAGCATTAGAAAGATTGAGATTGACCTGGGACTTTTTATCCTTCTGTTTCTAGAACCGTTATAAGAGACATGGAGTTGTAGATAGATTAAGTTAGTTTCTTTTTCTTCTTCCAACTGTTTTTTCGGCTTTGAAGTTTTTAGGTTGATCTACACCGTTATAATTCGGTCCCACCAGATTAACGGCCTGTAAAATCTAATTAACATGAGAATTTATTGGGAGTCTGTAATTAGTATAGGTAGGTATAGATAGATAGATAGATAGATCACTCCAGACAAAACCATTTGTCTTCTTCATCATTTGATACAAAGGGATAACCATCTCTCCTAGGCGGCTTATAAACCATCTCAAGGCCGCAATACGACCCGCCAAAGACTAGACGTCATTGGTACACGCCGGTTTAGCCAAAGAAGTGATAGCTTTGATTTTCTCTGGGTTAGCTTCAATGCCCCTCTCAGAAACCAGGAAACCCAATAACTTGCCTGCTGGCACGCCGAAGACACACTTGGCCGGGTTAAGCATCATTTTATAGACCTAGAGATTGTCAAAGGTCTCTTTCAAATCGTCTATCAAAGTCTCCTTCTTCCTGGACTTCACAACAATATCATCCACATAGGCATGAACATTGCGCCCAGTCTAGCCATGAAGGCAATTCTGAACACACCGCTGGTAAGTCGCCTGAGCACTCTTGAGCCCAAAGGGCATAGACACATAGAAGAAGGCTCCAAAGGGAGTGATGAAAGTTGTCTTCTCCTGGTCCTTAACTGCCATCTTGATCTGATGATAACCAGAATAAGCATCCAAAAAGATCAAACGCTCACAACCCGCCGTAGCATCAATAATCTGATCAATATGAGGGAGAGCAAAAGGGTTAGCCGGACAGGCCTTATTAAGGTCTGTATAATTCACACACATACGCCAAGTGCTGTTTTTCTGAAGTACTAGCACCGGGTTAGCCAGCCACTCAGGATGAAAAACTTCAATGATGAACCCTGCCACCAAGAGTCGGGCCACCTCTTCACCAATTGCCTTGCGCCTCTCTTCATTAAAATGACGGAGAAACTTCTTAACCGGCTTAAACTTTGGATCCACATTAAGGGTGTGCTCAGCGAGTTCTCTCGGTACACCTGGCATGTCAGAAGGTTTCCATGCAAAGATGTCTCGGTTCTCATGGATGAACTCGATGAGCGCGCTTTCCTATTTCGGATCCATATTAGCACTGATTCTGAACTACTTGGATGGGCCGCCAGGAACAAAGTCAACCATCTTAGATTCATCTTCCGATTTAAACTTCAACAGGGGGTCATTCTCTGTAGTTGGCTTCTTCAAAGGTGTCATATCCTCCAGGTCAACATTGTCTTTTTAAAACTTTAACTCCTCAGTGGCACAAGCCGACTCAGCATAAGCAGCATCACCCTCTTCACAGTCCAAAGCAATCTTCATATTACCATGCACCATGATGGTGCCTTTATGACCCGGCATTTTAAGTTGCAAGTAAACATAACACGGCTGTCGGTGTCAAAACCGGCGGATCTTGGGTAGGGGGTCCCGATCTGTGCGTCAAGGCTGATGGTAACAAGAAGTAAGGGACATAGATGTTTACCCAGGTTCGGGCCCTCTCGGTGGAGGTAAAACCCTACTTCCTTCTTGATTAATATTGATGATATGGGTAGTACAAGAGTAGATCTACCACGAGATCGTAGAGGCTAAACCCTAGGAGCTAGCCTATGATGGTATGATTGTAATTGTGATCATCCTTCTAAGGACCAACCTCTCCGGTTTATATAGACACCGGAGAGGGCTAGGGTTTACATGGAGTCGGTTACAAGGAAGGAAATATAATATCCGGATCGCCAAGGTTGCCTTCCACGCCAAGGAAAGTCCCATCTGGACACGGGTCGAAGTCTCGAGTCTTGTATCTTCACGCTTCAGTTGTCCGGACGTTGTACACAGTCCGACTGTCGGGATACCCCCTAATCCAGGACTCCCTCAGTAGCCCCTGAACCAGGCTTCAATGACGATGAGTCCAGCGTGCAGTATTGTCTTCGGCATTGCAAGGCGGGTTCCTTCTCCGAATACTCCAAAGCAATTATCGAACACTCAAATCGTGTCTGGACCTGCAAGATGATCTTTGTATGGTACAGATCTGATTTGCTGGCAATCTTCATGCGTCGTGCCCTTGCATCGTGGCTCGGTCCAACGCGAACCGACGTTTCCTACCCACAACGACTCGTGTTACGAGGCAGTTTTATTGGCACGTCCCGTTGAGGCAGAGATCGTGTCCCTTTTATTACGGGATTTTCCATCAATATGAGTGGGCGTGACCCCACGATAGCTGTTGGTATTACCCTGTGTGTTTTTAGATAAGCCTCAAACGGTCACACCGGGGACTCTTGATATTCACCCTCTTTATAAAGGGGTTGAGACCTACGCCTCTTTTTCACCTTCATCGCGTCTTCTCGCACCTCGAGTTCTAACACCCAAAACCTAAGCTCCACCCCTCCGGAATCCTCCAATATGTCCGGATCTGACCCTCAAGGCCGGTGGGTCACCTCCTCGATTGAGGAGAAGGACATTGCAAAGCTTAGGGAGGTCGGATACCTAACCGCAGATATCCAGCACAGGATTCTTGCTCCAGGGCAGGTCATCCCCACGCCGGAGCCCAATGAGTGTGTTGTTTTTGTCCCACACTTCCTCCGTGGTTTGGGTTTCACCCTCGATCCTTTCGTGAGGGGGCTCATGTTCTATTATGGGTTGGATTTTCATGATCTGGCTCCGGACGCTATCCTCCATATCTCGTCTTTCATTATCGTGTGTGAGGCTTTTCTCCACATCACCCCGCACTTCGGCTTATGGCTCAAGACCTTTAATGTGAAGCCGAAGATGGTCGGGGGGCGACATGTGGAGTGCGGAGGTGCCGTAATAAGCAGAAACGCCGATGCCCCATGGCCGGAGGGTTCTTTCCCAGAAGTATCCGATGTATGGCAACGGAGGTGGTTTTATGTCACGGCTCCCAGAGGCACAAAGTGGGTGGCTGCCCCCGAGTTTCGCTCGGGCCCTCCATCACAGTTGGCGTCTTGGACAGACGTAGGGCGGAATTGGGGACCCGCTGGTGATATACCAGTACTACAGAATCGCATCCGGGAGCTCCTTGCAAGGGACATTAATCTTGTCAGCATAATGCAAGTTGATCCGGCGGATGTTGACGTGTCAACGCCGGCCTCTGCGGATATGGGAGTTCAATCTAGAGGGTCTGCGGACCGTCAAGCACTTCTTCGGCCTAAAGCTCGAAGAGATGTGCAAATTATTCTTCGGACAGAAAGTAATGTGTCCGGACATCACCGAGGATGCGGGCCTAAGCTACAATCGCCTAGACACTCGAGTAATTAGCCTTGATACCGAACACCCCGTTTTGTATTTATCATGATTGTTTATTCTGAGAATCATCCGCGTCCAGGAATGGCTTAGCAAGGCAGAGAGAATCAGATGTCCGGTGCCACTTCCCGAAGGCTTGCCCGCTCCCACCATGGCCAAGATGCTTGACCGAGTACTCAGCAGGATGACCTCAGGGAAAGGCGAGGGGAGGGATGAAAAATCCGAACCCCACACGCTACGCATCCGAACCGGGGGAGTTGCTACTTCCCCCAAGGAGGATAGTCGGGAAGGAGAGGTTGAGGCCTCCTCCCTGCGCGGGAAGAAGAGGGCCGCCTCCGAAGATTTGGAGGCAGAGATGCCCAAATTGAGGAAAAAGGCATCCCCAGGGGGCCTTGCCCCGACAGGCACCCTCACCGCACCATGCCCTCCAACGGGCCAGCCCTCCATCGAGATGTAAGTCAATCTACGATCCGAAGGTACTGCGTTTCTTCTCGGTCAGTAACCAGAATTCAAATTTTTGCAGTCCGGCCAGCAGCTCCTCTCAACAGGGTTCGTCTTCGGGGGACCTTCCTCCGGAGATGATGGAGAGCGAGACCCCACCCCCTTCTCTGACTCATGAAGCAGGCGACACCGAGGTGTCGTCACGGAGGAGTCCGGATCTGCCGAATCCGGCAGTCAATTCGCGAGCCGCCCTACACCCAGAGCACTTGGCTACAATGGGGGGTGATGGGAAGAGTCCGGCCGGACGTACTAACGGGCTTGCTGGAGCGAGCTGCGCTCTCAGAGGAGCACTGCTCATTAATGAGCGTGGTGCTTAAGAAGATTTCATCCGCTACGAGTGGTTTGAATGAAGCATTCACAAGCCTGCTCAGAGGCTTTGAGGTATGTAATGGAGAATCCATTGTTTCTTTAATTGTGAGGCACGTGCTAGGTGTGCTCCATATAGTCAGTAGCCCCTGAGACTCTGGTTTCCCACTTTAGGCGGCAAACGGGGGATCATAAACCGAAGATTTATGTTGTAAATATGTGCAGGTACCTGTGGGTCCAGCCGCCGGCTCGTCCATTGAAGTGGCCGAGCTGACGAGGCAAATTGGTTCGGTTGATGCCGATATCACTCTGATGAATGAGCGGCTGGATAAATCACAAGGTATGTGTCCTGTCTTTCCTACATAGGGAAGTATTTAAGGTGGCACATAGCAATGTAATATGTTTAGACTGCAGATGGTGCTGCTGACGTCGAGGCCCTGAGGGCAGAACTTGCTCTAGCCAAGGAGCAGGCTCGGGTGAGCCATGCGGCTGCCCTAAAGGCGGCCGAGGAATTGAGAGCCGAACAGGCTGCTCATCGCCGAAGCGAGGAAAAGGTAGCCGAAATGGCTATCGAGTTAAAAAATGTCGCTGACCGGTATGAGCTCCTGAAAAAGCAGCATGAGGATAAATCAGCTGACCTGGGCAAGGCACTTAATTCCACCAAGGAAATACGGACCAAGCTCAGAAGTGCCGGGGAGGAGCTTCAACAGGCCGACAAGATCGCGAATGGAGGCTCCTATTTGCTGCGGACGAAGTTCTTCGATCCAAAGTACGCTCCCCTGGATGGACGCTAGAGTTCGGTGGACGCCTACGCGGACCTGGTGAAGAGTACGGCTGATGCTGTGGAGTTCTTCAAAGATCAGGGTGAGAAGGAGGTGGAGAAGCTTTTCTGGTCGCAGTTCAATGCTCCCACTCGCCCGCTGCCGTTAAGTGATAGGATGGCTGCTGTAGCAGAGCTTCACACGCTGTCTGGTCTTGCAATGCGGTCTGTAATAGACCATCTTTGGGCGAATGGGCCGAAGCCGGATAGTTACTTTGGTTTGGTGCAACAGTTCCTTGGGGCCGTGCCTCGAATCGATGCCATGAGGAGGTCAGCATGCATAGAGGGTGCGCGGATGGCCCTTGCCCGCGTTAAAGCATATTGGACGGATATGGATGCCACTATGGTAGTGTCTCAGGATCCGGTGGGGGTCAGTATCCGGCCGGGCACTACTTGGCGCAGGTCACGGAGGGTGCCCGCCTGATAGAGGCGCAGTGCCCGAAGAATCTCCTCTTCGAGTGATGATTCAAATCATTGTAAAAACATTTTGATTAGAAGGTTATATTGTCACGCCCAATATGCGACCCTATCCAAAAGGAACTCGAAGGTCCCACCAAGGATAGACCCGCATATTGAAACGCTTTTGCAAGGTGGATATCATTACATCAACATTACATAATACATGGGGATACATACAAGAGGCATACAATGCCACATGAATACAACATCACAATACATAAGGGGCATCATCCGACTACGGATGAAACACAAACAGAAACTCAAACGACATCTACCCTGCTAGCCCAGGCTGCTGACCTGGAACCTATCCCTGATCGAAGAAGAAGCAGAAGAAGAACTCAACGCAGGCAAGCATCACTCTCGCGTCATGATCAACGCACAACCTGTACCTGCAACTGTTGTTGTAGTAATCTGTGAGCCACGAGGACTCATCAATCCCATTACCATGGGTATCAAGACTAGCAAAGCTTAAAGGGAAAGGAAGGGGTAAAGTGGTGAGGCTGCAGCAGCGACTAAGCATATATGGTGGCTAACATACGCAAAGGAGAGCGAGAAGAGAACAAGCGGAACGGTCGTCAACTAGTAATGATCAAGAAGTGATCCTGAACTCCTACTTACGTCAAACATAACACAGAGACCGTGTTCACTTCCCGGACTCCGCCGAAAAGAGACCATCACGGCTACACACATGGTTGATGCGTTTTAATTCGGATCTGGTGTCAAGTTATCTACAACCGGACATTAACAAATTCCCATCTGCCTATAACCGCAGGCACGGCTTTCGAAAGATTATACCCTGCAGGGGTGTCCCAACTTAGCCCATGACAAGCTCTCGCGATCAACGAAGGAATAGACCTTCTCCCAGGAAGACCCGATCAGACTCGGAATCCTGGTTTACAAGACATTTCGATAATGGTAAAACAAGACCAGCAAAGCCGCCCGGATGTGCTGACAAATCCTGATAGGAGCTGCACATATCTCGTTCTCAGGGCACACCGGATTGTCCAGACTTCCGGTAGGCCAGCCCAGAGTTGCCCCTGGTGGCCACCGGCGGCTGACAGTTTGGACCAACACTCACGACAAGCACTGGCCCGGGGGGGAGGATAATAATATAAAGATGACCCTCGAGAGCGCGACTCCCAAGGGAAAAAGGGCTAGGTGAGGCAAATGTAAAACCAAGGTTGGGCCTTGCTGGAGGAGTTTTATTCAAAGCGAACTGTCAAGGGGGTCCCATAAATCACCCGACCGCGTAAGGAACGCAAAATCCGGGAACATAACACCGGTATGACGGAGACTAGGGCGGCAAGAGTGGAACAAAACACCAGGCAAAAGGCCAAGTCTTCCACCCTTTACCAAGTATATAGATGCATTAATAAATATAAGAGATAATGTGATATCCCAACCAAAATCCTGTCCACCATGGAGAAATCTTCAACTTCACCTGCAACTAGCAACGCTATAAGAGGGCTGAGCAAAGCGGTAACATAGCCAATCAATGGTTTGCATAGGTAAGGTGTCAAAGGTTAGAGGTTCATGGCAACATGGGATGGCTTGAATAAACAGGTGATAGGTAGCGCAGCATAGTGATAGAACGAAGCAACTAGCATAGCAATGATAGTAGTGAGATCCAGGGTAGCGGTCATCTTGCCTGAAATCCCGCTAGGAAGAAGAACGACTCCATGAAGAAGACGAACGGATGAAGCCACGAAGACGAACCAAGCGTAGACGAACGAATCCTCACGGTCGCAACGAAACAGGAACTATCGAACAGAAGCACACAACATAGGTAAACACACCACACATGAACAAGGCATGATGCACAAATAAGCATGATGCATGACAAAGCTACACGAAGCTACTCATGGCAAGAGATGATGCAAACAAGAGCAACACATCAAGGCAAGTTTAAATGAGGCCGGGAACAACATATAACAATTCCGGTAAGTCCTCATATGCATATTTCGAAATTGGTCCAGATCTGAATAAACCTTATGTTCAAGTTGTTAAACAGCAAGTTAAGATGCACAAGGATGATCTACACGAGATTCTAGTCAAGTTACATATAAAGATCATTTAGTTCGGAGCTACGGTCTAGAAGATATGAGCAACACAAGTCAAACATGGCATTGATGCAAAATGCACTCAAACATCAAGCAAACACTCCAAAACAAGGATGCAACATGATAATATGAAACTACATGCAAAACTAAGCAAGTTTCATATAGAGCACACTCAAAACGGAGCAACGGTTCAACACATGCACACTATACAAGTTTAAAGGACAAGCTGTCCAAAACAGCAACTAGGCATATTGCAAGCATCAAAACAACATGCTACAGCACCCCAACATGAAAACAAAAGGCATGGGCACGATTTACAGGTAGAGAATTACAAAACATGAACACTGAGCTATCTCTAGAAATCACTAGAACATGCTCAAACACACATGGTAAGATTGCAAGTTATTACAATTTCAGACTTTGCAGAAAATAACATCACGATGCAATGTTCAGAGCTATCAAACAACATGTTACAGAAACTTATAATAGCAAAACAAGACATGGCATGAATCTACTCAAAGCATAGATCAAAAGACCCTTACTGACCATAAGCCAAAAGGGATCAGAAGACATAATGGCACCCATGTAAACATGGCAAGTTATAATACAGATTCATACATGGCAGGAACATAATTATGAAGGCATGTAGATGAGCTTGTGCAACTCACTACAGAGCTATACATGGCATGGCAAGGCAACCAACAGTAAGAACACATATTTAAGAAGCTAGGCATGGCAATAGCAAGGTCATAGGGTGCATGGAACACTAAAAAAAACACATGGGAACAAGTGAACTTAATGTAAACAGGCTGACAGCAACATTATGAAGCAAATTTAGAGCAGGATTACAACAAGTTACAGCAACCTATAAATGCAAATAAGGGCATGGATGGATAGAGAAAGACATGTAGATCAAAACATATTTATAGAACATCTCCAGATTATGCATAGAATGATTTGTAGCAACAAGTTTATATAGCATCACGAAATAACAGATTCAGCCTAGCAAAACAGCAACATCATGAATACTAATTAACAAGCTCGATACACTCAACACAAGTCATTTCATGACAAGATAAGCATAGTATCATCAAGAAGACATGTTTGTGAAACAAACCAAGTCAAGAACAAGTCCATAGCATGCAAGGATCAACTATAGCGACCTTGGCCAAATTGAATAACATGTAAATAATCTGCCAGGAAATATTTTGAAGCAAAAGTAGAGCACAAAAATGACATGCTAGACTACTCCATAATTGCAACCAAGGGCAGAGATGGATAGACAATAACCTATTATTCAAAACACCCTTACTAAAGTATCTCAAAATATGCATGGATCTCTCTGTAGCATCAAGTTTACATGGCATCAAAATAACAGCAAAACAGGGACTAAAATCAGCAACATCACGATGCCTAGTTTGCATGCTTGTGCTAGTCACCACATTGATCACAAAAATACATGGTAAGAACCTCTGTAAAGATGGCATGGCATAGTTCAAAACACATGTAGACATCAACCTCATAGGATGCACACATCAATCATGGCAAAAATGACAAAAGAGCTCGTTCTGATAACAGACAGCAGAAAACATCATGAAGCACTCTTACAACGATGATTCAGGCACCTAGATGACCTCAAATGAATATGATGCAATGGAATGAAATGATGTACTCGTCGAGACGAACAATTTGACATATTACACGCGCAAAATGGAGCTATGGATGCAGAGATACGATGCGATGAACAGGGCACCAGAACATGAGGTTTCGGGGACTTGGAAGAATTTACCCTCGCGAAAAAATCTGGATCTAGATCGGGCCATCTTCATCCCTCGTACCGGACGGCTCCGGCGGAAGTCAACTCCGATGGTGGGGCGGCGTGGGGCTCCGGTAGACGTCGGGGAGGCCGGGAATGGGCAGATCCGGGCATGGGGCCCCCGGATCCGGCGACGGGCGAGGCCGAGGAGGCCGGCAACGAGCTTCCAGGGCGGAGGCGGCTCCCGAGCTGGGGCGGTGGCGCCATGGCAGAGCTCCTGCGGGAGAGAGGGTGAGAGAGAGGAAGGAGAAGGAAGGGGAAGGAGGAGCAGAGGAAGTGAGGTCCGGCCTGGGTGGTCGTGGTGGCCGGCGGGAGGAGGCCGGCGAGCTCGGCGGCGGAGGGCGGCTACGGCGAGCGGCGGCAGCCGGGCGGCGCGCGGGCCGCGCGGGCCAGCTGCGGGCCCTGCGGGCCGCGGCGTCGCATGGGACGGACGGCGGGCCACGTGGCGACGGCGGAGTGGAGGAGAGGGGCGACAGGGTGACGTGGCGCGCTCCTATTGGACGGGGTGACGGGCGGACATGTCCGGCCCGGTCCGGATGTGTCCGGCGGCGCGGAGAGGAGCGGGGCTAGGGTTTCGTCTGTGAATTCATCCGCAAATTTCGGAGGAGGGGCTGGTTTTATAGGTAGAGGGAGCTTGGAGAGTCCAAATGAGGAGCGGTTTTCGGCCACGCGGTCGTGATCGAACGACCGACAGCATGGAGGGGAGTTAGATGGGTTTTGGGCCACTTTGGAAGGGGTGTTGGGCTGCAAAGAGAGAGGGGCTTTTACGGTTACCCGGTTAACCGTTGGAGTACCAAACGAACTCCAAATGGCACGAAACTTGACAGGCGGTCTACCGGTGCTATACCAAGGCCGCTTGGCAAACCTCGGGCCATTCCGAGAAAGTTTAATACCCACTCACAACAGGAGACGAAAAGGGGAACGCCGGAGAGCATAGGAGCGCCGGATTGCAAAACGGACAACGAGGAAAATGCTCGGATGCATGAGACGAACACGTATGCAAAATGGAATGCACATGATGACATGACAAAATGCAACACGCAAGCAAATGACATGGCAACGACTATGAATAACTGGCAGACACCTGGCGCATCGAATCCGGGGCGTTACATATATTTATATTTTTTGTCTGAAAATATGATTGTGTCATATACATACATACATACATATATATATATATATATATAGTATACAGACGGTCTATTCTGCTAATATTAGCAGAAGAACTATTCTGCACATCACTTCCGCACTGCACGCTGAACGCAAGTGCACGTCATTCTTTGAACCAAGTGTGCTGCAGTATTCACATGAGTGAACTTCTCGTCAGAAAAAAACTGCATGCGTCATTTTTTCGATACTGTTTTCACTCTAATTTTTTAACCGTTTATCAGAATGAGGCGTGTAATATATCGTTGAAAATCTATGGATTAGGCGCAACTTCAACATGTTGAACACTTTTCGAGATTCCACACGGTTTAAGAGCAGTTTTGAAAATGGTGCGGCCCATGATGAGTGGCAGCGAGCGTTTTTTCGTGATTTCTTCTAAACAGCTCGTCAGAATAAAGCAAACGATACTCCGTTGGATAGATATTGTCGAGGCGCATCTTTTTCATATATAAAGTTTTCTCTAATTCCTTACGGTTTAAGAGCAGTTTCAAATTTACTAAATCGCGAAATTCTGTTTTTCAAAAAAAATCAGATTTTCGGTACTGTTTTCGCTCCAGTTTTTGAACCATTTGTCGAAACGAGGCGTGTGATACGCCATTGTAAAAGCTACGAATGAGGCGCAACTTTCATATGTTGAAATATGTTTGAAATTCTTTACGGTTTTAAGTTAATTTTGAAAATCGTGCGGCGGACGACGAGTAGCAGCGGCCGTTTTTGGCAAAATTTTTGCAAACCGCTGATCGGAATGATTCAAATGATACACCGTCGGAAAGATATCGATGATACGCAACTCTTTCATGTAGAACACTCTCTCTAATTCTTTACGGTTTAATAGGAATTTTGAATTTACCGAAATGCGGACACTGTTTTTCGCGACACCCAAATCGACTTGGGTACTTCATCCGACTGAACACCGCACTGCATCGGACGAAAAAACGCACTGCATCAAACAGGTAAGAGAACTGCATGATTTCCTTTTTGTGGGACGTAAATTTTTGAAGACGAGGAAGAAAACCGCACTGCTTTTAGACTGAAAAGCACACTGCATCAGACGGACTAGCGGACTGCATGATTTTTTTTGTGGGACGTAAATTTTTGAAGACAAGTAAAAAACTGCACAGCTTTTCAACTGAAAATCGCACTGCATCAAACGGGCAACTGAACTTCATGATTTCTTTTGTCGGGCATAAATTTTTCTCAGACGAGAAAATGAACCACACTGCACGTCGGGCATAAGTGAAACGCCACACTGTCGAGTAGTGCACTGCATTATTTTTTTTGTGTCGTTTCCATATCATTTCTCTGTATTTCATATTGGGAGTTTTTTTTTGTCCTCCTAACATTTTTTGCACTTCACATTGGACGTTAGTGAACCGCTACACCACTGAAAGTGAAACACATTAGTTCTTTGTCATCTCCCTAACATTTTTGTCTCCTCATTTTGTCTCCCTGCAAAGACGAGGCAAATGCATTGCATTAATATTTTCAGTGAACCACCAATTTCTTTATAATAAACTTTCACGGGGACACAAGAATAGTGAACTGCAATGGCCTTCTATCCAACCTTTTTTTAAACGAAGTGCTTTGTTTTTCTCAAAAAATTTCATAACAAATTAAAATGCCACTCGAGCGTGGGGCTGACAAACTACATGGCCATGGTCTGGCGCACTACATGGGGGACATAAGTGCACTGCATGAATGATGCAATAACACTAAAAACACACATTTTTAATATAAGTTGCACAAGCAAACATACACATGAAAAAAAGAGAAAAATATATTATACACACAGGACTGAAACAGGCACACGAACACGACTTCACCAACATCCACTAGGAACAGCACGCCGCGACCACAGAGGAGTTTTATTTCTATAAAAAAATATGCATAGTCAGCTCGCGTCACACACAAGTCGAATAATATGAGCGCATTTTTTGTATCTCACACGCACTGCACTGCATATCTAAACGCCCAAAAAAGAATCTGAATGGGAGAACTGCAATTTTGTGCCCATGCAAAACTTGAAAAAGTAACTTTCAATGAGCAACTTGGAGATCTCTCCAACACAAAAAAAGTGAACCACAGTTTTTACCACAAACAATTATGCATTTTCACTAAACAGATTGAACAACAATTTTTAACAGATCTTGTACAAAGAAATATATCCAGAAAGCCTTTGCACCCACGAGCTGTATGTCAAAAGATGCATGAAAACAAAAAGTGACCTGCAAAAATCGACTCGTTGGTGGAGTTGTCACCACCGATGACTCCTGACGGTGCTCACCCTACAGCACGGAAGTGCACTGCATGTGGACTGCTCCGGCGACGCCATTGCGCTGCTCATCCCAAGAGAGGAGGAAACAGGGGGAGTGCACTGTTTCGCCGGTGGTGTGGATGAAGTGAGCTGCAGTTGAAAGAACAAAAAAATTACTGGAGCCAACCGTTGTAGGGCTCCGCCATGCCATCGCCGCCTGAGAGGACAATGAGGAGGACCAGGGAGGTGGCCCTGTGCGTGCACCGTCGTGCAGACAAGTCGCAGGAAAGGGTGCTCGTCAGGACGCGGCCCCGCGTAGAGGGAGGAGGAGCTCGATCCTGGCTGCCGCTGCCCTCCTTACGGCCGAGCATAAGGTAGGAAGAGGAGCCGGTTCTCCGATGGTGGCGCCGGGGTTGAGATAATGGAAGGGGGAAGAATGCGTGTGGCCTACTGTGTCTACCAACGGGCAAGGAGGATCCGGTCGGGACGAGGATGGATCTGGCCGGGAGGCGTCGGGAGGCGTCGGGAGGCAGGAGAGGGCGCATTAGGGGGAGGCCACATCAGAGGCGTGCAGCGCGCCCGTCGAGATGAAGAAACAGGGATGGGGAAGTTGGAGCCGGGGACTGGTGGAGGTCGCCGTCGTCGTTGATGTCCAGGAGCCGCCGCCCTCCGTCGCTGTCCACCGAGAGGAGCGCGGGCAGTGCGGATCCCACTAGATCTGGTGCCAGGAGGGGTGCGGTGGTGGCCGCGGGGAGGGGTGTCATGGCGGTGCGGGGTAGGTGTGTGGTGCTGGCCGCGTGGGAGGGCGGTGATGCGGTGCACGTGGGAGAGGTTGGCGGCCCACCACGACGGCGCGGGGAGGCAGGTGGGCGGCGCGGTGGAAGGTGGCTGCTCAGCGGCGTGAGGGAGGGTCTGGTGCGGCGGCGCGGGGGAAGGTGGTGGTGCGGCGGCAGATTTAGGTGGGTGAGGAGGTGGTTGAGGAGAAGATAAGGTGGGATCTTTAGTTGGATTAGTCTGTAGCTACGGGTCGCTGCGGTGGTGTTATCAGAATAAGAAAGAGATGTGCAGAATAAGACTCTTAAGGGTGTTATCATAATAGACCCACCATATATATATATATATATATATATATATATATATATATATGTGTGTGTGTGTGTGTGTGTGTGTGTGTGTGTGTGTGTGTGTGTGGGTAATCCGAAACATAGCAGTCGTTGGCTTCAGCCCCCACGCATACAATGCGGGGGTGTTCGCGAAAAAATGCGCTCAATCACTCTTTATCCAACGTCTTGGTCCGGCAAGGAGGTGATCGCACGTCGAACTAGGCAACCGGACTATATAGCTGTAACACTTTCGCTTAGCCACGGGATTCTAACGTTGGGGCTACTATGTAGCCCCTGGTACCTTCGCGTGCATCCGAATACGGGCGCGTATGTACCTGGACGGGAAATGGCCCTTCGTTAATGCGGAGGAATCCTAAAGGTTCCGGTGAGTCGTCGAGTGGTTGACCAGTCTCTCGATGTATCATGACGGTCAGTTTTCGGCTTTCTCTACTGAGGTGCTCATCCGAAATAACCAAGGCACAATCACAGTAGTTCTCCTTTGGCCACCTTAGCCGATTATAACGGAACGTAAGGCGGCAAACCCAGGAGCCGGGCAAACCCCACATTTGACCAAAGACATGATTCGGAGATGATGCATATAAGGCCGAACTCATGACGCCGAACACTCCCGAAGGTATTTGGACTTTATAACAGATGATGGGCTCAAGAATGCCCATTCATTATAAACCTTGTATTTCCAGGTACATGCGTTAATCTGACGTGGTGAAATTCCAAAAACAGCAGTATCCTCTGTGGGTATGGAACCCATGGGATGATGAAACAACAAGAGGCAATAGAAAAGGTTTACACAGGGGCTTAATCTAAAACGAAACCTGTTGAACGGGGCCCTGCTGCACGTCTGCGCCTTTATCTCCGTTGTGCCGCATCCTGGAAGGGTATCACGCGAACGTTGTCTACAGAAAAGGGAATCTCATAGAAGAGTGCAACGTAATTATGCGGTGGATAGTAGAAAATGTAAGATGCTGGCCTGCCAATAAGGTTGAGCCGGGTGTGGGGCTTTATTATTATCCCCTGGTGTCCACTATAGGATTACATATACAGTGCCCTGGTTTAATATGGGCTGCCGGACTCGTCTAACCGTGTCTGTGGTCTTAACGACCCGGTATATTTTTGTTAGAGGCCGCTTATAGTCCGACCGCTAGGGCCGTCACATATTCCTCTGCGCGCGAAAATCGCTCTGTTGTTCCGCTAACGGTGATGACGCCGCGTGGACCGGGCATCTTAAGTGTAAGGTAGTCGTAGTCATAAGGCTTGTTAGGGCTGCCATTGTCCTTGGCTTTTCTTGGCCGAGGTGTCCGGCGGGCCACTCATCACGGATGCTGTGTTTGAATGCCGCTAAGGCTTCGGCATCCGGGCAGTCAACGATTTGATTCTTCTTAGTGAGGAATCTGTTCCAAGGCTTGTGGGTGGACTCTCCGCGTTGTTGGATTATGTGACTTAAATCGTCAGCATCCGGAGGCCGAACATAAGTCCCTTGAAAATTGGCCCTGAAAGCGTCCTCTAGTTCTTCCTAGCTCCCGATTGAATTTTCAGGGAGGCTTTTCAACTAGTGCCGAGCTAGTCCCTTCAGTTTGAGGGGAAGTTATTTGATGGCGTGGAGGTCATCCCCACGAGCCATGTGTATGTGAAGGATAAAGTCCTCGATCCAGACCCCTGGGTCTGTTGTTCCGTCGTATGCCTATATGTTTACAGGTTTAAAGCCCTGTGGGAATTCATGGTCCAGTACTTCATCAGTAAAGCATAGGGGGTGAGCAGCCCCTCTGTATCTGGACGCGCTGTGGCATGCCGTCGGCTGTTGTTGTGTTCGGTGTTTATTCCGAACTGGTGTTTGGTTGTCATAATTGTTTTGACGACCATGGTCCCTCGCTGGGGTGTGTCTTGTAGATCCTAGATGGACCTAGCTGTGCCAGCTTTCTTCTCTAGGTGCTCACGTAGATCGTGGGCGTCTTCAGTAGCTGATTTATTGCGGTTATGAAGTGGTACTCCTGGTCTCCTGATCGTGTTATTCTTCGGTGGAACGGCCTCGTTGTCGAATTCTGGTAGTAGCTTGCATTTTGGGTAGCTCTTTGTATAGTGATCGTCGCCATATCTTTCTTCAGTGTCTAGCACTTTGTTCCATCTGCGATTGAGCGTTTCCTATGCGTCTTTAAGTCGTTGCTTCTGCTTCTTTAGACTTCTTGTTGTGGCCATAAGCTTTCTGTGGAGGTTCTCTCGTTCCACACATTCTTCCGGAATGATGAATGTGTCGTCGTCCGGACTGTCTTCTTGTCCTGGGCCGGTTTGATGAACTCGTCCCTCTGGATCATTTTCTTCGGGCGTATGCTCCGTACTATGTTCGGTGTGACCTGGTTCGTCCTGCTCCATCGCTGGCTCTGTTTGGTCATTATTGCCTTCAGGGTTGACCGGAGTATCCATTCTTCTAGCGCTCTTGCTGATATTGTTACTGTTGCCGGATATGGAACGGCGTCTGCGCCATTGCTTTGGTTTTTGCCCAGGGGTTTTATCTTCCGGATTGTCACCATCGCCTTCCTTGGGCGTGTCCACCATGTATATGTCGTGTGATGAGGCGGGAATCCAGTACCCCATAGATTCTGAGTCTTCCCCTGCATCTCGTCCATACCGTCGATGTCTTCGGAGTCGAAGTCCAGCACGTCGATTAAATCATCAACCGTGGCTATCAAGTGGGTGGTGGGTGGGCAACGAATGTCTTCGTCGCCTGCTTCCCACTCGAGCCAGACATAGTTCGGCCCGAAATTCTCTATCAAAGAGAGGGTTTTTGATGAGTTTAGTATGTCGCCAAAGGGCGAATGCTGAAAGATGTCCGCCGCAGTGAACTCCATCACCGGAGCCCAACCAAGATCGGCGGGCTCGAGGACGCGGGGGCTTGAACCTACATCCGGATATGAATCCAGGGGTCCGGAGTCACAGGTTCCCTCAGAGGTGAGACCTGTGTTTGGCTCTATCGCCAACGAGGGTAGGCCTGCGGGATAGGGACCAGCCCTCCATCTTTAGGCAATGCAACCTGCCCCGGGTTTAGATCCGAGGCTTCTGCCGGGGTAATATCCCGAGCATCGTTTGACGGCAGGTCCAAGCCGTGCTTGTCATAACTATCCGGCGATCCTGACACAATCTGCTCCAGATGACCGAGCGGATTGGTCCGTAGCGTGGAGCTGCCGAACACGAAGATCTGTCAGGGGAGGGAAGCCTCACCCTATACAGCGTTGCTACTGATGATTGCAGGAGCCATCAAACCTTGTGGCGACGTCATAGAGGAACTCTCAATGAAGCACCAATGTCGGTGTCAAAACCGGCGGATCTCGGGTAGGGGGTCCCGATCTGTGCGTCAAGGCTGATGGTAACAAGAAGTAAGGGACACAGATATTTACCCAGGTTCGGGCCCTCTCGATGGAGGTAAAACCCTACTTCCTGCTTGATTAATATTGATGATATGGGTAGTACAAGAGTAGATCTACCACGAGATCGTAGAGGCTAAACCCTAGGAGCTAGCCTATGATGGTATGATTGTAATTGTGATCGGCCTTCTAAGGACCAACCTCTCTGGTTTATATAGACACCGGAGAGGGCTAGGGTTTGCATGGAGTCGGTTACAAGGAAGGAAATATAATATCCGGATCTCCAAGCTTGCCTTCCACGCCAAGGAAAGTCCCATCCAGACACGGGCCAAAGTCTCGAGTCTTGTATCTTCACGCTTCAATAGTCTGGACGTTGTACACAGTCCGGCTGTCCGGATACCCCCTAATCCAGGACTCCCTCAACGGTCGTGCCATAAATTTGGCGTAAGCCGGCCGTCCAAACAAAGCATGATACGGGCTTTTGATCTTAACCACCTCACAGGTCAATTTCTCAGCTCTGGAATCATGGTCATCTCGAAAAGCTACCTCCAGTGTTATCTTACCCATTGGATACACCGACTTACCACGCACCATCCCATGGAAAATAGTAGAAGATGCCTTAAGATCTTTGTCAGTCAAATTCATATGATGAAAAGTCTCATAGTAAAGGATATTGATACTGCTTCCCCCATCCATGAGCACCTTTCTGAGCTTATACCCTCCTACCTGTGGAGCAACGACCAATGCCAACTGATCAGGATTGTCAATCCGGGGCGGGTGATCCTCACGGCTCCATACAATAGGCTGCTCACACCACCTCAAATAACAAGGCACCGCCGATTCAACTAAGTTTGCCGCCTGCTTATGGATTTTCTGATCTCGTTTGCACAGACTTGAGGTGAATACATGATATTGACCACCATTCAACTGCTTTGGATTGCTCTGATAACCAGACTGTTGTTGCTGGTTCCCTTGGCCAGACTGCTGATTATAACCACCTTGATTACCTTGGCCTTGGAAGCCAGAGCTTGAGCCGCCACCTCCAAAACCAAGCCCGTGAGAGCCGGAACCTGAACCGCCATGCGGGCCTTGATTTTTCTGGAAAAAAATAGAGTTTCTATACTCTCTCATGATGAAGTAATCCTTCCATAGATGACTGGCCGGCTTATCCTAGGTTCTGTGCATCGGACAAGGATAATTCATCATGGCCTCAAGGTTGAACTTCGGCCCTCCAAACCGGGGCGCTTGTGTTTTCCCCTTACGCTGCTGGTTATTACTCTGCATGTTGGTGTTAGCCATGAAGTCTAAACCGCCGTCCGCCTTACACTTACCTTTACCACCTTGACCCGTCGTGTGATGTTGTCCCTTTGCATTGCCACTCTTCTTTCCCTTCACAGTCTTCTCCTCATAAGACTCAGGATCTTTAGTGTTATCAGAGTCAGCATACTTGATGGGAGCCGCCATGAGCTCCCCATATCATTGCAATTACGTTTAAGCCGCCCTAATTTCTTCTTAAGGGGAAGAAAACGACAATTCTTCTCCAACATCAGGATTGCTGAAATAGCATTGATACTGTCCGATGAGTGTATAACAGCTGAGATCCGGTGCACCCAATTGGTTGTTGACTCACCTTCACCTTGGACGCAAGAATCCAAATCTAGAATCAACATAGGCTGCTTGCATGTGTCTTTAAAATTTTGAATAAATCGCCTTTTCAACTCCGCCCATGATCCAATGGAGTTAGCAAGCAACCCTTTCGACCAATTACGAGCCGGCCCATCCAACATCATGGTGAAATACTTAGCACATGCAGCATCACTAACATCCGGCATCTCCATAGCCATCTCATAGCTCTCAATCCAAGCCTCTGGGGGCTGATCCGCCATCTAGTTAGGCACCTTGCGGGGGCCCTTAAAATCCTTGGGCAAGCGCTCGTTGCGTAGAGCCAGCACTAAACACGGCACACCCAAAGTTCTAGAGGTCACTCCTGCCTCCACTGACGCTGATGAATAAACCAGAGATTGTTGTTGAGCCGCCAACTGAACCAACAGCTCCGCCTCACATCGCGCTCTGCCCTGGTCCACCAAAGCCTGAACATCATTACTAGCACACGGCGGGTCAGGCCTACGAGGCTGATTGTGGTGCTGCTCACTACTTGATACAGCCGGCTCATCAATATGTCTGCTATAACTCTGGCTTGGACGTGATGTTGAATGAATCCGATCACGACTATATGAATAAGCCGCCTGTTGAGCCACAACCGTCTGAGAAGTTCTCCGGCTCTCCGTATTTCCATCACCGCTGGCGACTCATCCTGAACCGGGAGAGCCGCCAGTCGAGTAGCCGCATCTATCATGTTATCCAAAGGATTAGAAAAATGATCCAGGGGTGTTGTAACATGCTGAGGAGGGGTCAAATTAAAACATTGGGGGTCTGTAGTACAAGGCTGAACCGGTGCTCCTGCCGCTAGTGCCTCAACAGCCAGATCCACACCAGGCGGGTTACTGGTTCCTGCCCTAGGCGTGTTAAAAAGGTTCCTTGCATCGTAAACCGGGGGTAACCGACTCACATGCCTTCTGTTGAAGACAGTGTTTGATGCGTCCCGGTCCAAGCTCAAGCGGAAGTTCTCAGCCTGAAGCCGTTCTGCCTCCCTCGCCAAGGTGGCTTGCTCCATTGCCATCCGGGTGTTCTCAGTGTTTAGATCCTCTTTTGCCTGAGCAATCTCATCACGTAACTTTGCAACATCTGCGTTATGCTGAGTTTGGTTCTCCGGGGTTACCTTCGCCGTTAACAATGTTGCCAGAGCATCCAATAGTTCAGATAAGACTTGAGCCGACCGATGCACAGGGCCTCCAGCCCCAGCCATCGTTGTCGTTGCTGACCCAAAGAATTTTGCCCTGGCTGTGTACCGGCCATGAAAATCGTAACCCGGTTTGGTGGCTCATAGGGGTCCGGAATACTGTCTCCATAGGAATAGCCCCCAAGCCCACCATCCTGAACCTAATAGATGGAATTGGTCTTGCCCCTTGAGGACTCATTGCCTGAATAGACAACCGTCTCACCACCAGATTCAGATCCTCCTTCCAGATCCACCCCTTGAGTAAAGCCAACGAAGGCATGCTTCGGGGCGGCTTAAACCTTGGTGGGTCGCGCGCGCCGAGCAGTCTCGACGATGTCGGTGCAGGTGTCCGGCTCAGCTGCCGACTCACCAATCTTGTCGATGAAGACATGAATTCTGCCGAAGGGGACCCGCTACTCGTACTCGATTGAGCTGGCCTTGGGGACCCAGCCTGCGTTGTCGATGTAGAGCTTGCCGCGATGACTCTTAGTCATCTGGCCCACATCGTATCCCTTGAGCCCTGCGAAGCTGCCCTTCAAGAACTCAAAACCACCATGCATTGGCACCACGGTGGGCACCAACTATCGTTTACTTGTCATGGTAGATGCCCTAGCATAAGGACTTAGGTGTGGAGACATCGCAACATAGTTAGCTTAAAGGGGTTTAAATGGGACAAGGGACACAGAGAGTTTACCCAGGATTGGCCCCTCACAACGAGGTAAAGGCCTACTCCTGCTTTAGGTTGTATTGCTTGGGTTTTGATTACCAGGAAGCGGATATGCTTGACCTAGTTCTCGCCTTGTTGTTTCTTGCCCTTACTTGCCATCGGGTCACCCCTTTATATACACAGGCTGATGCCCAGCGGCTTACAGAGTCCTAGCCAGCTCATACACAATGTGTCCAGCTCGGTGATTGAACTAAACTTTCCTTATCATACAAGTTAAACATATGGCCTCCTCTTGGTCTTTGGCCTTCAGTAAGCTTGCTTCATGAACCGCCATCTTCAACATCTTCTTGGGCCTCCTCATTATGAACCGCCAGTGGCATGACCCGGCCCCTCCTTGGCGGGTCATATCCCCAACACTCTCTCTAGATTTCTTGGAGATCTTATGCTTGGATGTATGATAACCCACAAGTATAGGGGATCAACTATAGCCCCTTTCGATAAGTAAGAGTATCGAAACCAATGAGGAGCTAAAGGTAGAACAAATATTCCCTCAAGTTCTATCGACCACCGATACAACTCTACGCATGCTTAACGTTCGCTTTACCTAAAACAAGTATGAAACTAGAAGTACTTTGTAGGTGTTGTTGGATAGGTTTGCAAGAATATAAAGAGCACGTAAATAAAAACTAGGGGCTGTTTAGATAAAGAAGCAATAAAGTAAATATAGCGAGTGTGGAAAAGTGGTGGTAGGAGTTGTGAAATTGTTCCTAAGAAATTGACTACTTTACTAGACCGATAGCAAGTTTTATGTGGGAGAGGCATAAGCTAACATACTTTCTCTTCTTGGATCATATGCACTTATGATTGGAACTCTAGCAAGCATCCGCAACTAATAAAGGTCATTAAGGTAAAACCCAACCATAGCATTAAAGCATCAAGTCCCCTTTATCCCATACGCCACAACCTCCTTACTCGGGTTTATGCTTCTGTCACTCAAGCAACCCACTATAAGCGAATCATGAACATATTGCAACACCCTACAGTGGGAATCCCTCACACTTGCGCGACACGGAGGGCACAATAGGACAGCAACATAACCACAAGCAAATTAAACCAATCATAGCAATTCACCAATCACCAATAGGAGAACAAAAATCTACTCAGACATCATAGGATGGCAACACATCATTGGATAATAATATGAAGCATAAAGCACCATGTTCAAGTAGAGGGTACAGAGGGTTGCGGGAGAGTGGACCACTGAATATAGATGGGGCAAGGTGATTGAGATGTTGGTGAAGATCGTGGTGATGATGATGTCCCCCGGCGGCGTTCCGGCACCACCGGAAGCAAGGGGGGAGAGAGCCCCTTCTTCTTCTTCTTCTTCTTCTTCTTCTTCTTCTTCTTCTTCTTCTTCCTTGACCTTCTCCCTAGATGGGAGAAGGGTTTCCCCTCTGGTCCTTGGTCTCGATGGCATAGGAGGGGTGAGAGCCCCTCCGAGATTGGATATGTCTCTTTGTCTCTCTCTGTTTCTGCGCTCTTAGATTCTGCCCTTTCACCGTTTCTTTTATATCCGGAGAACCATAACTCCGATTGGGTTGAAACCTTCACCCAGATTTTTCTCCGAAAATTAGCTTTCTTGCGGCAAAAGAAGAGCGTCAACCGCCTTACGGGGTGCCCACGAGGGTCAGGGGTGTGCCTGCCCCCCTAGGGCGCGCCCCCTGCCTCGTGGCCCCCTCGGGCACCGTCTCGCGTTGATTTTTCTTCCCAAAAATCACAAATATTCCAAAAATATTCTCCGTACATTTTTATCCCGTTTGGACTCCGTTTGATATTGGGTTTCTACGAAACATAAAACATGCAACAAACAGGAACTGGCACTGGGCACTGGATCAATATGTTAGTCCCAAAATAGTATAAAAAGTTGCCAAAAGTATATGAAAGTTGAATAATATTGACATGGAAAAATAAAAAATTCTAGATACGACGGAGACGTATCAGCATCCCCAAGCTTAATTCCTGCTCGTCCTCGAGTAGGTAAATGATAAAAAAGATAGTTTTTGATGTGGAATGCTACCTAGGATAATCTTGATCATGTAATCTAATCATGGCATGAATATTGAGACACGAGTGATTCAAAGCAATAGTCTATCATTTGACATAAAAACAATAATACTTAGGGAATCCCAACAAACAATCATATCTTTCAAAATATCAATGCTTCAGAATGTTATCCCTACAAAATTATACAGTCTTGTATGCTCCCTTTTCTTAACACAAGGTACCCCTCATGCCTATCCCGGTGTCAGCCAAGCAATTGTTTCATACTTTAGTATTCTCAAACCTTTTCAACTCTCACGCAATACATGAGTGTGAGCCATGGATATAGCACTATGGGTGGAATAGAATATGATGGTGGAGGTTATGTGGAGAAGTCAAAAAGGGAGAAAGTCTCACATCTACGCGACTAATCAACATGCTATGGAGATGCCCATCAATTGATGTCAATGCGAGGAGTAGGGATTGCCATGCAACGGATGCACTAGAGCTATAAGGGTATGAAAGCTCAAACTGGAAACTAAGTGGGTGTGCATCCAACTTGCTTGCTCATGAAGACCTCGGGCATTTGAGAAAGCCCATCATCAGAATATACAAGCCAAGTTCTATAATGAAAATTCCCACTAGTATATGAAAGTGAAAGCATAGGAGACTCTCTATATGAAGAACATGGTGCTACTTTGAAGCACAAGTGTGGTAAAAGGATAGTAACATTGCCCCTTTTCTTTTCTTTTGTTTTTTCGGGTGGGCTTCTTTGGCCTCCTTTTTTATTTAGGCTTCTTTGGCCTCTCTCCCTTTTTTTCATGGGGCAATGCTCTATAATGATGATCATCACACTTTATTTACTTACAACTCAATATTACAACTCGATATCTAGAATAAAGATATGACTCTATATGAATGCTTCCGACGGTGTATCGGGATGTGCAATGATCTAGCATAGCAATGACATCAAAAAACGTACAAGTCATGAAAACATCATGCTAGCTATCTTACGATCATGCAAAGCAATATGACAATGAATGCTCAAGTCATGTATATGATGATGATGGAAGTTGCATGGCAATATATCTCGGAATGGCTATGGAAATGCCATAATAGGTAGGTATAGTGGCTATTTTGAGGAAGATATAAGGAGGCTTATGTGTGATAGAGTGTATCGTATCACGGGGTTTGGATGCACCGGCGAAGTTTGCACCAACTCTCGAGGTGAGAAAGGGCAATGCACGGTAACGAAGAGGCTAGCAATGATGGAAGAGTGAGAGTGCGTATAATCCATGGACTCAACATTAGTCATAAGAACTCACATACTTATTGCAAGAATTTATTAGCACTTGAAACAAAATACTACACGCATACTCCTAGGGGGGAGGTTGGTAGGAGTTAACCATCGCGCGCCCCCGACCTTCACGCAAAGATAAACAATCAAAATACAATGCGCGTCAATTTGGTTACATAGTTAGTAGACCATACATGCATGCTTCGGGAATCACAAACCTTAACACCAATATCCTTACTAACACAACCATCTACTAGTACCTCCTACATATTATCATCTCTATATCGCAAAACTATTGCAAGGAATCAAACATATCATATTCAGTGATCCACAAGTTTTATGTAGGATTTTATGACTAACCATGTGAATGACCAATTCCTATCATCTCTCTAAATAGATATAAGTGAAGCAAGATAGTTTAATTCTTTCTAAAAAATATATGCCCACGCTCTAACAAATATAAGTGAAGCAAAAGAGCATTCTACAAATGGCGGTTTTCTATGTGAAGAGAAACAGGCAACCCAAACTTCAAATGATATAAGTGAAGCACATGAAGCATTCTATAAAGCCATACTCAAAAGATTTAAGCAAGGTGAAAAGAGCATTCTATAAATCAACCAAGGACTATCTCATACCAGCATGGTGCATAAAAGAAAAGTGAAAACTAAATGCAAAAATACGCTCCAAGACTTGCACATATCGCATGAACGAAACGAATCCAAAAACATACCGATACTTGTTGAAGAAAGAGGGGATGCCAAGGCATCCCCAATCTTAGATGCTTGAGTCTCCTTAAATACTTACTTGGGGTGTCTTGGGCATCCCCAAGCTTGAGCTCTTGCCTCTCTTCCTTTTCCTCATATCGAGACCTCCTCGATCAAACACGTCATCCACACAAAAGTTCAACAGAAAACTCGGTAAGATCCATTAGTATAATAAAGAAAATCAGTACTCTAGGTACTGTTGCAAACCAATTCATATTTGTTTTTGCATTGTGTCTACTGTAATATAACTTTTCCATGGCTTAATCCACTGATATAAATTGATAGATTCATCAAAACAAGCAAACTATGCATCAAAAACAGAATTTGTCTTAAACAGGACAGTCTGTATCAATCTGAAAATTCACCATACTTCTGGTATCCCAAAATTATACCAAAATAAGGGAAAATAAAAAATTTGTATAGCAAGACAGTGCAAAAAAATTTCATAACCGTTTGACGTTCCAGTCAAAAAATGCAAAATCACGCACTACAGCCAAAGTTTCTGTCCTACACCGTACAAACCAACAAGCATTGTAAACATCCTAAAGGCAAATCTTAGCACATTATTTTTATAATACAATGGAATTGTATAAGGGGATAATTATTTTTGATGAAAAGTTTCTGTAATTAAGATTCACAAAGTTTCCGTGAGCATGAACAAAGTTCAAAGAGCTCTCCCACTTCAACAATGCTTGTCTCTCTCACTTTCACTTTCCTTTATGAAAAGTTTTGGGTTCCCCTCTTTATTTTTTTTGTTTTTAGACTATATAAAAGCACTCAACAGAAATAAATGACTCTCTAAAACTTCCGGGTTGTCTCCCTGGCAGCGCTTTCTTTAAAGCCATTAAGCTAGGCATATAGTGCTCAAGTAATGAATCCACCCGAATCCCAAGATATATCAAAGACAATTTTAATAAACAATGATTTGTAATTTAGTAGTGAGCACAAAGTAACATATATCATGCAAGAACGAAGTCTAACTCTCTTCCTATGCATCGGCATGTCATAAAAGAACAATTCATGCACACATAGTAAAGGCGAATGCATAGTATAAGCAGTTTCTTGCAATTTTATCCTATTGGAAACATAGAGAGGTGGAGATATAGTTCCTCTCTCATAATAATTGAAAGTAGGAGCAGCAAGCACATGCATATTATATCTATTAAAATTATCATGTGTAGTAGTAAAACACAACCCATCAATATAATCCTTAATAAGCACAAACTTCTTTGATATAGTGTAGTCTAGAGAATTCAAAAAGATAATAGGACTATCATGCGTGGGTGCAATAGCAACAATTTCATGTTTAACATAAGGAACTATAGCAAGTTCATCTCCATAAGCATAATTCATATTGGCATCTTGGCCACAAGCATAGCAAGCATCATCAAAAAAAGGGTATTTCAAGAGAATCAACGAGATCATAACAATCATCATAGCAATCATCCTTCGGTAAGCACGAAGGAAAATTAAACAATGTATGAGTTGAAGAGTTACTCTCATTAGAAGGTGGGCACGGGTGATCAATCCGCTCTTCCTCCTTTTGTTCTTCGCTCTCCTCCTCATCTTTTTCATCCAATGAGCTCACAGTTTCATCAATTCCTTATTCCCTAGATTCCTGCAAAATATTAGTCTCTTCTTGGACAGCGGAGGAGTCCTCAATATATAGTTTAACATAGGCATTAGAAGCATAATTATCATAGCAATATTTAAATATGGCAAAATTTTCAGATTTGTAGAGAGTAGCATCATACTTTTCAATCAAGGAAGCAATTTCGTAAGCACCCTTAAAAGCAACAAATTTTTCAATTTGTTGGACATCATAGTAATTATAAACACCCTTAGCATACGAAGATACGATTCCATTATCACTAAACTCACATTAGTAGGGAAGGTGTTTCTTAGGGTTTTTAGAACAACAAGTAATATAATATATTTCACATAATTCCAAGCATAGCATTGCAAATGATGAATTTGATCCAGTAAAAGTTTTCATTTTTCAGATATACGGTGTCGCACATAACAAGCATGCTCATCTAAAGATTTGCCCTCAACTAAGCTAGTTGGGGTTTCAGCACGAGCACAAAGGGATCGAAGATGATCCAAGTAAAAAGCTTCAGGAGTGTGATAGATTTTGAGTGGTTCTTCAACCATTGGTTCACTAGGTGCAACTATTTTTTTGGTATTTTGCGTTTCCTACCCATAACTAAAGATAGAAAACGACTAAGAACAGCAAATAAAAACTACTTGGTGATAAAGCAAACAAGCACACACGAGAATATTCACCCCACGCTACGACTCCCGGCAACGGCGCCAGAAAAAGGTCTTGATAACCCACAACTATAGGGGATCAATTGTAGCCTCTTTTGATAAGTAACAGTGTCAAACCCAACGAGGAGCTAAAGGTAGAACAAATATTCCCTCAAGTTCTATCGACCACTGATACAACTCTACGCACGCTTAATGTTCGCTTTACCTAAAACAAGTATGAAACTAGAAGTACTTTGTAGGTGTTGTTGGATAGGTTTGCAAGAATATAAAGAGCACGTAAATAAAAACTAGGGGCTATTTACATAAAGAAGCAATAAAGTAAATATAGCGAGTGTGGAAAAGTGGTGGTAGGAGTTACGAAATTGTCTCTAAGCAATTGACTACTTTACTAGACCGATAGCAAGTTTTATGTGGGAGATGCATAAGCTAACATACTTTCTCTTCTTGGATCATATGCACTTATGATTGGAACTCTAGCAAGCATCCGCAACTACTAAAGATCATTAAGGTAAAACCCAACCATAGCATTAAAGCATCAAGTGCCCTTTATCCCATACGCCACAACCCCCTTACTCGGGTTTATGCTTCTGTCACTCAAGCAACCCACTATAAGCGAATCATGAACATATTGCAACACCCTACAGAGGGAATCCCTCACGCTTGCGCAACACGGAGGGAACAATAGGACAGCAACATAACCACAAGCAAATTAAACCAATCATAGCAATTCACCACCGATAGGACAACGAAAATCTACTCAAACATCATAGTATGGCAACACATCATTGGATAATAATATGAAGCATAAAGCACCATGTTCAAGTAGAGGGTACAACGGGTTACGGGAAGTGGATCGCTGAATATAGATGGGGGAAGGTGATGGAGATGTTGGTGAAGATCGCGGTGATGATGATGGCCCCCGACGGCGTTCCGGTGCCACCGGAAGCAAGGGGGAGAGAGCCCCCCTTCTTATTTTTATTATTCCTTGACCTTCTCCCTAGATGGGAGAAGGGTTTCCCCTCTGGTATGGCATGGGAGGGGCGAGAGCCCCTCCGAGATTGGATCTGTCTCTCTGTCTCTCTCTGTTTCTGCGCTCTTAGATTCTACCCTTTCACCATTTTTTTATATCCGGAGATCCGTAACTCCGATTGGGTTGAAACCTTCGCCTAGTTTTTTCTCCGAAAATTAGCTTTCTTGCGGCAAAACAAGAGTGTCAACCGCCTTACACGGTGCCCACGAGGGTCAGGGCGTGCCCCCTGCCTCGTGGCCCCCTCGGGCACCGTCTCGCATTGATTTTTCTTCCCAAAAATCACAAATATTCCAAAAATATTCTCCGTCCGTTTTTATCTTGTTTGGACTCCGTTTGATATTGGGTTTCTGCGAAACATAAAACATGCAACAAATAGGAACTGGCACTGGGCACTGGATCAATATGTTAGTCCCAAAAATAGTATAAAAAGTTGCCAAAAGTATATGAAAGTTGAATAATATTGGCATGGAACAATCAAAAATTATAGATACGACGGAGACGTATCAATGTCGAAGTGCTGCCGGATTACTACTTCAGAACGCGTGGATACCTTGGAGGGGTTGTGTACTTCAATTTTGATCGGCGGATCATCCCAGAGAAATTCCCGCGACTGGGAGGTAAAACCTAGCTAAATGAATCGCCACACTTCACTAACTTCTTCACTACTTCCTCTACTCTACTCGTTGGTGAGTTTTATTGTTACCCGCACCTTCATAGTGTTCCTGTGTGTGATCATGTAGCATTTTTTGCATAGCACATTCCCTGATAGATCATACCCCATAAATAGCCCCGCCCCTCTGTATTTTCCCCTGCTCACACTCCACATCACCGCCAAACTTCCCCTCCATGGACCCATCGCCGCCTCCGCAGACTGAGCCATCGCGGGCCGAATTCTAGTGACACTGCCCACAAGGGCACCAGTTGCCCACAAGGCAACAGGGCGCGCCTTGATGCCTTGTGGGTCCCATAGATGCCCTTCGGTACCCCCCCCCCCCTTCTGCTATATGAAGCCTTTTTCCCCTAGAAAAATATAAGAGAAGACTTTTGGGATGAAGCGCCGCCGTCTCGAGGCGCAACCTAGGTATGAGCACTTTTGCTCTCCGTCAGAGCGATTTCACCGGGGATAGTACCCTCCGAGAGGGAGAAATTGAAGCCATCGGCATCACCAACGATCCTCTCATCATGAGAGGACCAATCTTCATCAACATCTTCACCAGCACCATCTCATCTCAAACCCTAGTTCATCTCTTGTATTCAATCTTTGTCTCAAAATCTCAGATTGGTACCTGCGGGTTGCTAGTAGTGTTGATTACGTCTTGTACTTGATGCTAGTTTGTTTATTTGGTGGAAGATTATATTTTCAGATCCTTAAGCATATTCAATACACCTCTGATCTTGAACAAGGATATGATTTGTGAGTAGTTACTTTTGTTCTTGAGGACATGAGATAAATCTTGTTATAAGTAATCATGTGAAGTTGGTATTCATTCAATATTTTGATGATATGTATGTTGTTCTTCCTCTAGTGGTGTCGTGTGAACGTCGACTACATTACACTTCACCATTGTTTGGGGCTAGGGGGAGGCATTGGGGAGTAATAAGTAGATGACGGGCTGCGAGAGTGGCAGAAGCTTAAGCCCTAGTTTATGTGTTATTCCGTAAGGGGCTGATTTGGATCCACGTGTTTCTTGCTATGGTTAGATTTATCTTTATTCTTTTTTCGTAGTTGTGGATGCTTGCGAGAGGGGGTAATCATAAGAGGGTTGCTTGTTCAAGTAAGAACAGCACCCTAGCGCCGGTCCACCAACATATCAAATTATCAAAGTAGCGAGCGCGAATCAACTAAACATGATGAGTGTGACTAGACGAGAATTCTCATGTGTCCTCGAGAGCGCTTTACTTATTAATAAGAGAATTTTCGGCTTGTCCTTTGCTATAAAAAGGATTGGGCCACCTTGTTGCACCTTTGTTACGATTGTTATTTGCTACTTGTTTTGAATTATCTTACTACCAAACAACTTATTACCGCTACTTTCAGTACTTGCAGAGAATACCTTGCTAAAAATTTCTTATCATTTCCCTTCTGCTCATCATTGGGTTCGACACTCTTACTTATCGAAAGGACTACCATTGATCCCCTATAATTGTGGGTCATCAATATTCTTTGTATTTCATCATGTATTGTGCATGCTATCTATTGACCCAAAGGCTAGCACATTGAGCACAGAGATTCATGTTCCTTATGAGGACCCGGTCATCACACATTGACAATAAGATTACGTCAACATGGGTCTCCTCACACATCATGTGCACATATGAATCTCCACTACCGGCCATCAGGTCACTACAATTGCACCAATGGTCATATGTAATTATTATCATCGTGAGTAATAAGGATGCACACATCAGACATGGAATGATTAAGCAATGTGCCACTGTGTGAATTGGTGGCTATTGCTAGGTAAATTCTGTAGCTATTGCTATTCAAGAGAGTTTTAAACATAAAATCTGTAATTAAAATTGTGTGAGCTTCTAAATATAAAATCTTCACTATGCATAATATCCCAGTATAGTAGTATCACTAACAAGTTGCATGCGAAAGTACATTGCAAGCACAAAATACAATTATGTACAAATACAATGCTATTTACCAAGTTGCCTGATCTGAATTTCGGTCATGCTAAAAAGAATGAAACTTATATGAATTGCAGTTCCGCACTTCCAATTCCATGGTAAAATAAACATCATCTTTTTCATTTTATCATTAGTGAAAAATGTGCTCTCTACACTTCCTCTCTCTTTGGCCCTCCAAAATTCGTGTGCTTATTTTTTTGTGCACCATACAACATTATGGTTTGTGGCATACGAGAAATATCACTTTCCTGAGTTTCCAAGTGAATCAAGATTCATGGTCCATCCACAAGCTTGTTATCATGATCTTGACCATAATATCTTTATTTCTAAGAAATATCACTTGCAGGAGCTGCTCGGGCAGAAACTCTCCTCGGCTCCCATCATCGGGCAAAACCTACAATTGGTCGGCGATGGTGGTGCGTCACGGAGGCGAGTGGTATCGGATGCCCTCAGCATGTCATATACTGGTGGCTGACATGGATGACAATGTTCACTTCCAAGTGACCGGGGTGCGAGGGAAATTTTACCGCTATGGTAGTTTGGATGTCTCGTGTTCACTTCCAAGTTTTTGTCTAGTTTTTCGTTAATTAACCGGACAATTCTCTTCTTCTAATAACTAGATGAGACGAATCTTTTTCATCCCTTTCAATTTGTTTTGAAACTTTTCAATTTGTAATGATAGGTAACAAGTTTCGGCCGTCAATTGAAGATACTCTAAAACACACTCCTATTGGTGGGGAAAATATCCTGTGATACCGTGCATGGGATGATACGGTGCTCCTGACTTGCATGGTGCGTCCGATCTACGTGGAAGGCATGGGATCAGCTCTTGTCTTATTTGCACTTTGCACATACCACCATGTATATTTGCATCTTGCCTTCCAAAAGCTGCAAAATCGTAACAGTTCCGCAAGTCTCAGTTCCTTAGCAACAAGTCTTGTTCGTGTCCGCTGCCATTCACCAAGATGCATCCTGGCTGGTAAAGCAAAATATTTTAATCCCACTAACCCAAGACAGAAAGACCGAAACTCCCTCTAACATTCAAGAGTGCACAGTACCCTGCTGCTCATACAGTTAGAAGAAAGGTAGATGTATATTGTTAGAACAGGATGTATAGGTTAATCAACACATGCATGCAGTGATTATATTTGTTACTCCCTCCGTTTTCAAAATAAGTACCTCAACCTTAATACAATTTTGTACTAAAGTTAGTTCAAAATTAGGACACTTATTTCGAGACAAAGACGGAGGAAGTATTAAATAACAAGGTAAGACTGGACACAAACTTATCGTTCCAACGTGACCTACTCAATAATTACAAGCAGAGGTAATCCGTTTTTGTTTGCGTTGCTAACTTTTTACTTCATCCACACACACAAAAAAAAAGAGGCGAGACTGACATTGCTTAAGGCCAAGTGGCAAACCGGCTATTTACAAAAGTTTCAAGGTCTCCTTCGTATATTTGGTAGTGGATTGCGTGGATGTTCAATCCTGTCCCTAGGGCACGGATCCAATGGTTTGTATCACCATATCATACCAGTGTCCCAATCACTGGATATGCACGAGAGAGGCGTTCTGGAGACAATTTTAGTGAAATTTGAATTTTGAATTTGAAAGCCGAGCTCCAAAAGGGATTTCCAGATATCCCTATTGGTGATCATCTATCTACCTTTGCCATGACCCGGAGAAGAAACCTCTCCTAGATCGATTCATCGCTTGTAGGGCGAGTCCAACAGGAAAAAAAAGTCCGGTTTGCCTTTTTCTTTGTAAAAAAAAGAGTTTGATTTGGCTTTGCATGGGTTCTTTGCAGAGTCTTATAGCTTTCCAAAAGAAGCGATCGGCTGCGGCGCTGTGCAGAGACGTGGACCCAGCAGGGACAGGGACGGTACAGAAACCCAGTGGAGGGGCTCCAATGCCGAAGCTCCAACAGGCTTTTCAGTTGCATGGTCTATCTTGTCGCCCATGCACCCAACGAGTAGTAGGACTACTCGTACTACTAGCATCGTGCAGCAGTCGACCGTTCAAGAAGGCACACGGTCTGGTTGTGTCGCCGTGCTCCCAGGCAGCCTATGGCCTAGTCGCCTCCAGCCGGCCAGGTATCGCTGTGCGCGGTGCATGCATGTACGCATGTTGGACGACGCCACGACGGACTGATGTTTGTATCGTGCAGCGCCGCCGTGTGAAGCTGGCCATCGATTGATCGTGGGGATGGTTCTGGCGTGGCAACGGTACTACGGTACCAGCGCATGCACGGGCAGGTTGCGGTCCGCTGTAATTTGGGACAGGTGCGGAAAAGGTAGCAGGGGATGGCCATGCCAACAGATCAGATCAGTGAGCCAGAGGCAGAGCCAGACGGATGGGCAAAAGAGCGATGCGGTACGGAACAAGCAAACAAACCCAGCCCCAAGCAGCAACTCACTTTTTCCGTCACGTGCTCAGGCCGTTCCACAATCTCCACCCCCCCCTGCTTTATCCACTCTCCACCCCATCGTCCATTGCAAAGGCAGAATATTCGTTGAACTCTTTTTTTTGGTGAATTGGAATATTCGTTGAAGTCGACGATTTACATGCAAATAGCTGCCATTATATTATGAATTCATTTTTCCCCACTAAAGTCCAGCAGTGCGAGCATTTCATGTGTACCTCTCACCCCTCCCTCTCTCGAGAAGGCCAAAATCGTAACAAATTAGCAATGCCACCACATTAAGTTCATACATGCTTCTCTTTACAATATACATTTTTAATGAAATATGTTATATGAACCATGATCCTTTTCTATTAGAAAAAAGGTCATTTTGATCATGGGATCGTTGTTGCAAAGTTATATGAATTGCCTTTCTACACTTACAATTCGATGGTAAAATAAACATATTTTTCCATTTTATCATTCGAGAAAAGCATGCTCTCTAACGAACCTAGGTAAACCCATGTCCTTTGTTTCCCGATCAACCCCTCTGAGCGACCACCTAGTTGTGATGGCCTCTAGACTTAGTCCTTTCACCAGGACATCTGCCGTGATAAAACCACGACACTGCTCGAGGGGGAATCCATCACGAAGGGCTTCTTCATCAACCCTCGTTGCCTCAACTATCATGATGAGTAGTTCCCTTAGGACCTTAGGGTCCATAACAGTAGGTAGATCTCTCTCTCTCTCTCTCTCTCTCTCTCTCTCTCTCTCTCTCTCTCTCTCTCTCTCTCTCTCTCTCTCTCTCTCTCTCTCTCTCTCTCTCTCTGATCTTCAATATCAAGTTCCCGTGAGCTGGCTCACATGATCGAGATCAATTAACCGTAATTGGTGGTGTGTTTGTTGGGATATGATGAATTGCCACTTTATGATCGGATTCTTCCCTGAATTCAATTGAGTCTTTTGACTTATCTTTGTTGTATATTAAATAGCCTTGTATGCTCTACGATCTATCTATCTTGTTTGGCCAAGTTTTATGGGTATATCTTCAGAGGGAGTGGTGCATTTTAGTGTGTTTTAATCTTGCGGTGATCTATATCCCAGTGTCAGAAAGGGACAAAGCATATACCATAGTGGGTCCTTGTCATATTGCTAGATATTTTACTATCTACATTATATCATCTTGCTTATCGCAATGCTCTTTTTGTCATGAACTTAATACTTAGAGATGCATGCTGCATGGCGGTCTTGGAGTGGAGTAGTTGTAGATGCAGTAGGATAATGGTCTACATATCACATACGTAATGCCTATATGAGATTATACCATGAATGATTATAGTCATAAATATAAATATTGCAATTTAATCACTGCCCAACTATAAATTTTTTCACCACACTACACTTTTATGCTTAAGAGAGATGCCACTACTATGCCCCTAGGTCTATTTTCTGTTAATAAAAACTTCTAGAAAATTACTATTTTTGCTATACCATTTTACCTCTCTATCAATTATCATTATCACTTGCAATTTTGTCTTGTAACTAGCAGGACATGAAGCTTGACAACTTTCTTGACGTGTTGGGATAAGTTTGTTTTTGTGTGTGCAGGTACCAGTCTCTTTGTTTGCTGGAAGAACTCCTTCTGGTTCGACAAACATTGGTTCTCTAACTGAGAGAAATACTTATTGCTAGGTTACTTCAGCTTATAGTGGGGGTTTCCCAACCACTCTTATGACAGAGGAAGGAAGATTTCTGGAAACGTTGTCGGGGAGTTTCTTCTCAAACAAACAGGTACCTGCACATCACCACATTAGTTTCTTGTTATTTTCTCGCCTAGTTACTTTCTATTTTTTGTTTACTTGTTTATTTTCTCGCTAGAAAATGAAGTTGAGTGCACTTGTTTATCTTTATAAAGTTTATCTTGAAAACATTGAATCCGAAAAAGAAAATGGTCAGGATGTATTGTAGGAAGAATCAAGAAAGGTGATTAGTGAGAGTTCCTTGAATGGTAAGCATGAGTGCAATGTTATTAGTATGCTTTATATGAAGGGAAACGCTTCTTATCTATAGTGTGGTAAGAAGTCTAGCGTCAGACCATTCCAGCGTCGTCGATTCAGTTGAAATCCGACGCCTTAGGAACTGTGTTCCTTTTGTGAAAAAAAGAAAAAACATCGGCAGGGACATAACTAGCCCGTGGCCCCTGCGTAAACCTCTCCCCTAATTTTCTCCCTATTCCAATCATACCTGCACCGGCTAGAGCTCCTCCAGCTCGCAAGCACCGCCCGGAGTGCCTCACCCAGATCCTCCCGCGCCTCCTTCTCTCTGCACCGTAGAGCAGCATGGCCACCCCACTGACTAGCTCCGCCCCTGCTTCTCCAGACCCCCAGGTGACAACGCTGGTGTGCCATCATCTATGATTCGTGCTTCGGCATGTCAGATCAGGTACGCCATCGACTGAATTGGCTGACAGGGAACTTGTTGTGCAGTAACCCCCACCCCCAAATTATAATCACCCCATCTTGAAATCGCATCTACTGCCCCTGACTTCTTTAGACTATTGATCACTTTGCAGTTTCTGCTATGCAATTTTCTCTATATTTCATCCAACAGTCGAGTAGCCCTTTGGTTTGTATGCTCATTGGCTGACTAGTATTGTTCTGGTCATGTGCTATGTCATTTACCATCAAACTTTTTTGTAGGTCAAGCTTCATTGATAATTCGATAACCCATAGTTTCAATACTCAATGCTTCGAATGATAGCAGTTTTCTTTTGCTTCAAGCATTCCTGCTTCCTACGTAGTGGAATTTCAATATATTGCCATGCTTCCGGGTTATTGTTGCATCTACTATCCTTGTATGTACGGTTGGAACTTTCATCTATTGCTATGCTTCCTTGGTATACATATTATTTCTTCATAGTTTTAGCATCTATACTTCCTCAGATTCTTATGTACATATACTTCTTTCATGCAATGGAACTTCAGCGTCTTCCCATGTTTCCTAGATGTACATATGTGTGCTATATTCCTTCGGAGCATCCATGCTTTTATGTATAGATAGAACTATATAATCATGCTTCCTGATTTAGTATAAGTGTTTCCAGTGTGTGCGGATTTTTATTTTATTTTCAACAAACATGCTACATTATATTTCTCATAACTTGTATAATTTCCTTTTCTTGCATCCCACTTCAGGTTGTGTAATTCGCCTTTTTATTCTAGTAATAATACGTATATTATATATTTGTATTTCATTGCATATATCTCTTCGGACTGCCTCCATCGCCGTTTGTGACCCTATGCTGTTATGCCTAAGACAATTACGACGACATGATTGCCAATCTATTTGCTATTATATGTAATTGTATATGTGTGCTTCCATCTTACTTACTATTGCTTGCAAATACTAAATTCAATGCTTCGGTGATACCTATGTTTTTCCACACTAGTTCGCCAAACATACCTTGCTTATCTGTTTCCATTCAAGCCTTTCATTGCTTCAGTTGGAATGATGTTCTACTTCAGGTGATTTTGACAGCGTTGGAAGCTATGTTTGAAGCACCACAGCACTGACGAGTTACTTCATGCTGGCGGAAGCAAACAGATATGCAACTCCTAGTGTGTCATCGCCAAGATAATTCTTGCCTTGAGGAGCCGCGCCAAAGGCTGAGGGCCACATTATCACCTCCCATACAGAAGCAAGGTAGGAAACTAGTAGAAGCAATATCCAATTCTTGCCTTGAGGAGCCACGTCAACGATTTGATGTAAATTATTTGTCATGGAAGCAGAGTTGTTTGTCCATGAAACCATGGAAGCAAAATCTTTTATTCATGGAAATAAATTGAGCATATTTGTATTTCTTGGAAACACATACCTGATGTATTTGAAGGAAAAAAATGTTCTCATGATAATGATTATTTCTATGGAAATGTCATATTTGCTTAGAAACAATTTTCTAGTTGATGGAAACATGATTTCAATGTTTTTGAAGTAAAAACAAATCAACACTTAAGTACAAATTCATATACTACTACACCAAGTTTAATTCGTTGTGGAAGCCAATTGATAGGTAGGAGGAGGCAGGTTTAATTCGCCATGGAAGCCAATTGATTTGTAGGAGGTAATTCATCAGGAAATGATGCTACCATTCATCAAGAAGAATGCTTCTATGATATTAAAATCATGTTACCATCAGGTAGGGAAAACACATCTTACAAAATTGTAATTAATTGCATGTTTTACTTATGAGGAATAATCATTTTATCCGTAAATAAGGGGATTTGGAGTAATTTTAGGAACAACTTTAGGAAACAAATGGCTGATTGTGGGCACAACGGTTAGGAAGGAGCAAAACTCACGGAAGTACTAATCACCAAATCAGGCATTTAAGGAAGGAAACTAGCCAATAGATCTGACGACTGAAATGCTTCTAATCGTACGACTATCAAGTAGTCTAATAGAAAGCAATCCATCAGTAGTCTGATGCCTACTAATCTGATGCTTCTAATCGTACGGCTGTCAACTAGGCTTTTCTTTGTCAGTCGAAGGAAATGGGGAGTGGTGCGGAGAGAGAGAGGTGGGGTGTCGATGGGACAGAGGGCGGCGGTCGTGGGGCGACGTGTGGGACGACGCTGGAGAGGGCGGGAGGGCGATGGGAAAGTGAGGCCAACTCCACCGCGCGACCCCAAACGGACGTTCGTTTTGTCCGGATTCTGTCCGTTTGGGCAGGGGATGGGGTTGTGTCCGGGCCTGTCCTGGGATGCGGTGGCCGTGCGCCCAGCGCGCGGCCGCATCCTTTACCCCATCCTGTCAGCGTCTATTTAAAAAAAGAGCAATGTTTCAAATGCCAAGCCCTAGTCAACGGCCCCAGTTCATCACACCGGCAACAAAGCCAGCGGCCTACACGTCCATCGCCGGCATCAGCCAGCGGCCGGCAACACAGCCAGCCTCCAAAATGAATAGTTGTCCTTGCTGGCAACACAGCCAGCGGCCGGGAACACAGCCGGCCTTCAAAATGAATGTTTTTCTCGCCGGCATACAGCCAGCAGCCCAGCGGGCGGGCGGCACCCATGACAGCCTTCAAAAAAGAACGGCCACGACCGATCGGACGTCCTAGTTCAGGCCGTCAGTGTCGAGCATCTCCTTCTGCCTGGCCTCGAACCAGGCCCTTGTCTTGTCGCTCATCTTCGACAAGTCCATGCTCATGATCGCAAGGGCCACCTCCTTCGCTTTGGTGGCGGCATTGGTGGCCTCGATGTCGAGCTGCCTTTGCCTGGCCTTGACGTTGTCGGCCTCGATCTCGAGCTCCCTTTGCCGAGCCGCCTCCTCCATGTCGAGCTGCCTCTGCCGGGCCGCCTCCTCCATGTCGATCTTCCTTCTCTTGGCCGCCTCCTCCATCTCAAGCTTCTTCCTTTGAAGATCTAGGTATTGCTTCATTTGCTCGTCCTTGGTTTGCCGCTTCTTCTCGTCCCTCACATCCTTTTGCAACATCATGCCATGCAAAGTTTCATGCAATGCCATGGATGAGGCATCACGTATGTCGTCAACCTTGGAGTTGGTATTGCCCCTCGGCCTCTTCAACGCCTCGCCATCTCCACCTCCGGCGAACTTGGCCGTCTTCAAGCCTCTCTTCCTTTGAAGTTCACGATATTGGTCCTTGAACTTAGGGCAATTGTTGATCATAGCCCAACAATGCGTAAAAGTGAACGGCTTGTCATTGTGCCGAGCCTTGAATGCCTCCAAAGATTGAAATGCCTACACCACATGATCAACAACAAATGAGCATGCAAACATGTACAAGGCCGAAGTCTCATGGCCGTAGCAACGAAAGGGCTAGAAGAGGAGAGCATACCATGTCCCCAACGCCGAGACCACTCACGGGCCGTGCTTCAACGCTCTCAAATGCGGCTTGATACTTGTTGCACTCTTGTTGGATGAACAACCATCTCTTTTGAATCGAGCCGATGCCACGGTTGCTTGTGAATTGGTATGGCTCAAACAACTTCCTTTCATGGAATGTTTCTGTGGACTCTCGTCCAAAAAACAATGCCTTTTTGTTGCGCGCTGGTCCTCAGATCTTGGCTAATCTCCATCCAAGCTTGGCAAATTAACTTGTCCTCATCTTGTGTGTATGAACCCGTGCGAATGCTCTTTCTCTTCTTTTGTGCTTCCGCTCTTTGTGTCAGCTCGTCGATGTTCAATGGCTCGCCACTAATATCAACGTCATTGCTCTCTTCTTCATCACCATCACCTTTGACATAGATGCCATCGTCTTCATGCCATGAGTCACCATGGTCGTAGTCAGCACGGTCGTCGGCCTCTTCATCGGGAACGTACTGGGCGCGGCCATCCTGACTTTGGGTCTCGTCGGGGTCGTAGGCACGGCCCTGCCCAGCCTCGAAGATCACGTCCTCCATGAACTGGTTGTAGAAGGGGTCGTCAACCGGTGGCGTTGGTGTTGGCATTCCATCAAAAAAGATGCGGGGGGGCGACATGGTGCCCGTGAACGGTGCCCGTGCTTGCTTTATTTGCATCTCCACGGACGGTCGGCTGCCGCTGCTAGACCCAGGCGTGTCGTTGAGGTCGATGACGGCCGAGGGGCGCAGTGTGGACGGCGCGAACATGCCAACGTCCGACGACCCCCCGAAACGGGTCTTGCGACCCCCCAAAACAGGTCTGGCCGTCGTGCCTTGGCGGAGGAAAGCCGAGCGACAAGGGCGTGGTCAGCGACTGGCAGTGCGGACAACCCTGTGCTCGCCGGACCGACGGTCCCTCCAGAGAAACCGGGCGGACGACAAATGCCAGCCATGAGAAGGGCGTGCGCTTTGCTGACGATGGCCTCCTTCTCCTCGACCTCGGCCTTGTGCCGCGCGGCCTCAATCGCAGCGCGTTCGGCGGCTCTCTTGGCCGCGACGATGTTGTCCTTGACGACCGCCCTCCGGCCCCTCCTCTTCGCCGATTCCGCGTCCAACTTGGAGATCTCCTCCGGCGTGCACTCCGACCGCGGCTTCCTTGGCGCCTTGCCCTTCTTCTTCTTGGCCATTGCGAGCGGGTCGACGGCCAGCCCGCCGGAGTTCTGCTGGGCGTCGGTCATGGACGGGGAGGGAGTGGAACGGGCGGGACGTGGGAGGGTTGGGGGGGGGATGGCGCCAAAGGGGACGCGGTGGGGTTTTGCTTTGTGTCACCGACAGGCGAGCCAGGGGCAGACAAGCGCGCGTCCCGCCCGTCCGCGCGCTGTCCTTTTCACCCCAAAAGCGGCGTAAACTTGGGCCGCGGATGGAACGAAAGCGGACATAAAACGGACAAAAGTCCGTTTGCTCCCGCGCGCTAGGCCGCCCGGTTTGTCCGTTTTACCCCAAACGGATGGGGCCGGACAGGATGGGGTCGCGCGGTGGAGTTGGCCTGACTGGGGGATGAGAGAAATTTTACGGCTATGGCAGTTTGGCTCTCCCGCGTTCGCTTCCTAGTTCTCGTGCAGTTTTTCGTTAATTAACCCAACAATTCTCTTGTAAAAATTTTTGCGAGATCTTGTAATTAATGTATGAGACAAAAAAAATTCATGTTTCAATTTTTGAAGAAGCTTTTCAATTTCTAATAATAGGTAACAAGTTCAGATGCTCTAAAACACACTCGTATTGGTGATCATCTACCTACCTTTGGCATGGCCCGGAGAAAAAACCTCTCCTCGATTGATTCATCGCTTGTAGTACTACTAGATAAAGTGGGGCGAGTCCAACAGAAAAAGAGTCTGGTTTGGCTTTTTTTGGGAACAGTCTGATTTGGCTTTATGTGGGTTCTTTGCAGAATCCTGTAGCTTTCCAAAAGCGATCGGCTGGCCACTGTGTAGGCGCTGAGAAATGTGGACCCAGGGACGGGACATAAACCCAATGCAGGGGCTCCAAAGCCGAAGCTCGAACAGAGGTTTTTCAGTCGCCCATGCATCCAACGAGTAAAGGGGTTTGTAGCCCATGCACCCAAGGAATAGTACTAGCATTGCGCGGCCGACCGTTCGACCTGGTTGCGTCGCCGTGCTCCCAGATATGGCGGTGCATGCATGGACACGCATGTTGGAGGATGGCCAGATGTTTGTGTCGTGCTGCGCCGCCGTGTGAAGCTGGCCATCGACTGATCGTGGGGACGGTTCTGTAAGGCAACCCGCAACAGAGAGCTGGCTTGCTAAAAAGCGGACCGTGCATGCAGCGGCACGACGGAGTACCTACTACGGTACCGACACAGGCACGGGACAGGTTACGGTGCGCTGTAATTTGGGACAGGTGCGGAAAAAGAAGCAGTGTCATACTCATACCAACAGATCAGATCAGTGAGCCAGAGCCAGAAGAGCCAGACGGATGGGCAAAGGAGCGATGCGGTACGGAACAAGCGAACAAACCCAGCCCCAAGCAGCAACTCAGTCACGTGCTCGGGCCGTCACACAATCCCCACCCCCTGCTTTATCCACTCTCCACCCCATCGTCCAATGTAAAGGCGGAATATTCGTTGAACTCTTTTTTTTTGGCGAATTGGAATATTCGTTGAAGTCGACGATTTACATGCAGATAGCTGTGATTATAATATGAATTCCTTTCCCCACTAAAGTCCAGCAGCGCGAGCATTTCATGTGTACCTCTCACCCCTCCCTCTCTCCAGAAGGCCAAAATCGTAACAAATTAGCAATGCCACCACATTAAGTACATACATGCTTCTCTTTACAACATAACTTTTTAATAGAATATGTTATATGAACCATGGCCCTTTTCTATTAAAAAGAAGGCCATTTGGATCATGGGATCGGTGTTGCGAAATTATATCAATTGCATTTCTGCTCTTCCAATTCCATGGTAAAATAAACGTCATCTTCCTTCATTTTATCATTTCGAGAAAAGCATGCTCTCTGCACTTTCTTTCTATTCGGCCCTCCAAAATTCGTGTGCTTATTTTTCTGTGCACCATACAACACTATTATGGTGTGTGGCGTACAAGAAATATTGCTTTCCTGAGTTTCCAAGTGAGTCAAGATTCATGGCCCACGACATGCTTGTTATCATGATCTTGACCATAAGTAAGACCCTATACCTGGTTATGATCCATTTTTCTCCTTTTTTGAGATTTTTTTGGGTATCAACCGGTAAATTGGAGCTTGACAAGGTGTCATTCTGGGAGATGATGGGGGTACAATTCCCATATGCGTTTATGATTTTGTGGCAATGTGGTTGCCGGATTGGTTGCGACCTCTCTCCTCTAGGTAATCGACGCGTGTTCCTCCCTCTGTGGATGCCTCCCGTAAAATCTTGTGGATAAACCTTCACCATCAGCCTCCCACCGCCCATCGCCTACGCTACCAGCTACCACTTCACCGGTGTATATATATGCGTGCCTATAAAAAAAGGCTCCTCCTCCCGCCCTATCTGCCCCATGGCCAGACTTCCATCTCCCCTCTCGGCGTTGCTCCCCCACCCCTCACCTTTTTGGGTGGCCAAGGTGAACGGGAGTAGCGCGTGGATGGCGAAGTGGGCGGCGGCGTCCCTCTTCCTCACTGGTTTCTGCCGAGCAGGATCTCCTCTCTCCATCAGGGTTGGAAGCAGCCCAATCAGCCAAGGCATGAAATCGACATGAGTACGTCGCTCGATTCGATCGCGTGGAGTGGAGCCATGGAGGCGGGCAAGGTTATCAAGTTTGCTCTGAGCACCGGCGGCGGACACAGACGAACACGAGCGGCGGCCGACGACGGACATGGAATCAAGCGAACAAAGGTCCATGGCGAAGTAGCTCACCTGCTGGTCTCCACTTTGCAGGCGGCGGCAGCTGCGCAACCAAGGTATATATGCTCTTTTTATTATTTTTCAAATGCACCTTCGTCTGTCAGCCAGTGGCTTCCGGTTGTCCCGTTCTTATATATATATATTTTTTGCGGGGTATTGCTTTCTTATATGCCATTGAATATTTCTGACATTGACTCCCTTCCTTTCCTTTAATTCTCAGTGAACAAAGAAAGCCTTGCGCCAAGGAGAAACAGAAGTCTCGTTGTTTCTTGTATTCACCGTACTGTAGGAAGAAGTCCAAGGTAATCAAAATCGATTGGGGATACCCATGCATGCAATTAGATTACAACACATATGTTTTACGATAGTTGAATGGCGCTCAAATATATGTGCTAAAAGTATCTCAATTGTGTTTACCTGAATGAGTGCCCACAATGTCCAGTAGCGGTGTGATGCTGTCTAAAGGCCATCCAGATCCTGCTCTTGTGTACCTTCACTAAAAGAAAAGTTAGATTGTTATGGTGAAAGTACATTACACAAAGATTATCTATGTTGTGCTATTCGAGGAAGACACTTGTTTTCTCACTAACACTCTGAATGTCTTACCTTGTATTGTATGAGTGCCTACGTTTCTTTTCTCATAAAAAGATGCAAATCATCTTTAACTTAAGATATGTATAAATGTCATGTAATTGTATGACATGACCTGGTGTTTGTGATTTAATTCCAAATAAGATATGCATACTCTTTTAGTCACAACCAGCAAGAAGATTAAATCATCTTAATACTGAATCAAACACCTTGAGATTAAAGCTCCATCTTTATAATGAAACAAACACATGCAAATTTTGTTCCAAAATAAGGAACAAACTTAATAAATCGGGCACACAAGATTCCTCTATGCTTTATTAATGTCTCTGTTCTTATTTTATCCTTTTTTCCTGTGCTAATTTGCAGGGCAATGTTCAGCTTACATGGTTGTCGAAATTTGATTCTGTAAAAGAGAAATATTGATGTCATGAAATGATCGGTGTGGAGTACGATAGTAGGATAGTTACAGAGTGCCTTTTAATCAAGAAGAATGTTCAGCTTACATGGTTGTCGAAATTTGATTATGTAAAAGAGAAATATTGATGTCATGCAATGACTAGTGTGGAATAGGGATAGTTTAGGGTAGTTACAAAGTTCTTCCACAATTCTCATTGAGCAAAGATTGGACGTGTGTGATATGTTCTACCAAGTCAATCTTGGTCCATATTGTGTTAGTTTTTGTATCGAGTTTTTTGTTGCTATTCTCATTTAAACTAGAAGTTTATCTGAAGAAGGTTGTAAGGAGAAAGATAAGTTGTTTTTATGGCATGGATGGAAGGGGAGACGACATTGGCAGTAAGATGCGAGCAGAACACCATGGCCCACTTTGCTGCCAATATCGTCAGCGAGGAGAGCAAGCCAAGGGGATTGAGATGTGAGTATGAGTGTGAGCGTTGTGCCATGTGGTGAGAGAATGAGAGAATGAATTGCTTTTTTCTAATAAGAAGAAAAGAAGGAGCAGTTGTTTTTCTACGAGAGAAATATCACATACTTTTAGTGAAAATATAAGATGCCCTAACAAGCCATTTCTGGAGAACGATTATCAACAAGTGATTTACAGGTGATCTTACAGTTTATTAAAATTGGAATGTGACCCACTCTGCGAAAAAGCACAAGCCAGCAGATAATGCCACGTACTCCGACTAAAAACGGTTGCCCCCTTGCATTTAGCATTTGGTCAATGAATATGTATCGTATATGAGTTTTACTTTAATATTTTTTATATGTTTACTTTTTTATATGCTTTGAAAATGGCGATTGACAAAGCTTTATGATAGACTGGGCTGAAATATCATCGAGTTTGAACAATCAGAAGAGATTCATACAATTAATTGTTGCGAGTGATAATACAAAAGGTGTGTTTTTATACATATTTATTATTGCAGAGTATGAGAGAGATGGAGATGGATTATGTCCATGTTCAAAAAGAATCCATCGGCAAGGGTGTTGAGGCGATGTTGGTGAAGGGGCCAAAAATTCATCGAGTTCACAAAAAAAACCGCGGCAACGCACGGGCGTTCTACTAGTGAATGTATTGGTTTCAACTAAAGTCTAGCAGCACAGGCATTTCATGTGTACCTCACCCCCCCCCCCCCCTCTCTCCCTCTCTCTCAAAAATGCCAAAATCGTAACAAATTAGCAATACCACCACATTAAGTACATACATGCTTCTCTTTCAATATAAATTTTTAATGAAAAATGTTAAATGAACCAGACCACAAGATGCAGGTCTTTGTGAAGACTCTCCCATGCAAGGTCATCACGCTGGAGAGAGGCCGGTTGACGGCATCAGCAAAACCGAGGCCAAGAGCTCCTTGAGAACGAGTTTCCTCCCAATAACCCAGTCCTCGTGACATGCCGCCCAAGGGCACCCAGAACTCTGCCAACGACCAAAAGTCGCTGGCAAGCGTGTGATAGGAATGCTCACGGGTGCGGTGACCAGACGTATGGAGGAGCAAGCATGCAAGTATGCATGACTTCCCTTGGCGGGCAAGTCGCGTGCCTACTTGCGCTCTGCAGGCTTTCTACTGCATGCGAGCCACTTGGCGGCACACCCTACACCGACGGACACCAAAGTCATCAATGGCGACGGATGAGACGTGTGTTTGACCCTGGCAAGATGGCACGACCCCACGTGCCGCTCACCTCAACAGTGCGTCGTGCCCCACTGCCTCATTTACTTCTTTGTAACTACGGTGGCCACCCCTTGCAACTATAAAAGGGGACGGTGCAACATAGATCCAGGTTGGACCCTAGAGAATCGCTCGCTATCTAGTCCGCCACCACAACATACACATAGCCCGTTCCTAAGCCCCCGCAACGGAATTGGTGCATTTCTAACCTTGTCATACACATCAATCAAAACAACCAAATGGTATCATGCTTCAAAGTGGTCTGAACTTGGGTAAACTCATCATGTTGTAGTGGTGAAATTCGCCCGCCTTTTTGCCCCACATCAAACCAAAAAGAGGGCATCAAGGTTCCCAAGTGTTATGTCCGCATACGCGACACCCACGTTCGCTTTCAAGTTTTTGTCCAGTTTTTTGTTAATTAACTGAACAATTCTCTTCTTCTAACTAAAGGATGAGACAATTTTTGTTGCCTCTGTTTGAATTTTTGTTTGAACCTTTTCAATTTCTAATGCTAGGTAGTAACAAACTAAGATGCTCTAAGACAAACTCGTATTGGTGACCATCTGCCTACCTTTGGCATGGCTCGGAGAAGAAACCTCTCTTCGATCGATTCACCGCTTGTAGGGCGAGTCCAAACAGGAAAAATGTCTGGTTTGCCTTTTTCTTTGAAAAAAGAGTTTGATTTCGCTTTCGAAAAAAGAGTAGTACTATGCAGCGCTCTTTGGCTTTTTTGCATGGGTCCTTCGCAGAATCTTGTAGCTTTCTAAAAGAAGCGATCGGCTGCGGCGCTGTGCAGAGATGTGGACCCAGGGACAGGGACGGTACCGAAACCTAATGGGGAGCTCCAATTCCGAAGCTCGAACGCAGGCTTTTCAGAAGCATGGTCTATCTTGTCGCCCATGCACCCAACGAGTAGACACGCAAAAGTGGTCTGCAGCCCATGCACCCAACGAATAGTACTAGCATCGTGGAGCCGACCGTTCAAGAAGCCAGACGATTCGACCTGGTCGTGGCCTGGTCTCTGTGCGCGGTGCATGCATGGACGCATGTTGGACGATGGACTGATGTTTGTGTCGTGCTGCGCCGCCGTGCGAAGCTGGCCGTCGACTGATCGTGCGGACGGTTCTGGCAAGGCAACCCGCAACGGAGAGATGGCTTGCTAAAAAGCGGACCGCGCATGCAGCGGCACAACGGCAGTACCCACACAGTACTTACTATGGTACTACCAGCACAGGCATGTCACAGGTTGCGATCCGCTGTTATCTGGGACAAGTGCGGAAAAAGAAGCAGGGGAAGGTCATGCCAACAGATCAGATGAGTGAGCCAGAGCCAGAGCCAGATGCAGACGGATGCGCACTCTCCACCCATCACGTCCATTGTAAAGGCAGAATAATGGTTGAACTTTTTTTTTTCTGAATTGGAGTATTTGTTGAACTCCACGATTTACTCCCTCCATTCCGATTTACTCGTCGTGGTTTTAGTTCAAATTTAAACTAAAACCACGACGAGTAAATCGGAACGGAGGGAGTACATGCAAATAGCTGTGATTATATTATGAATTCATTTTTCCCACTAAAGTCCAGCAGCGCGAGCATTTCATGTGTACCTCTCCTCCCTCTCTCGAAAAGGCCAAAATCGTACTCCCTCCATTTCATAATGTAATGCGTATAGATTTTTTTTTAAATTCAAATCTCATAAACTTTGGTCAAGTTTGTGGAGAAAAAACATTTACATCTAGAGTGCCAAACAATTCATCATCAGATGCAATTTCATATTTTATATGTTTAGTATTATAGTTTTGTCTATAAAATTGGTCAAATTTTGGAAAGTTTGACTTTTCAAAAAAATCTATAGGCACTGCATTATGGAACGGAAGGAGTAACAAATTATGGCACTGGATTATTTTACCATGACCCTTCTATATAAAAAATGTCATTTGGATCATAGGATCGATGTTGCAAAATTATATGAATTGCATTTATGCACCTCCAATTCCATGGTAAAATAAATATCATCTTTTTTCATTTTATCATTCGAGAAAATCATGCTCTGTACACTTTCCCCGTCTTCGGCCCTCCAAATTTCATGTGCTTATTTTCTATGCACCATACAACATTACGGTGTGTGGCATACGAGAAATATTTCTTTTTGAGTTTCCAAGTGAATCGAAATTGACGGCCCATCCACAAGCTTGTTATCATGATCTTGACCATACTATCTACTATTTCTAAGAAATATCTCTTGCGGGCAGAAACTCTACCCTTGTCGTCGCCGGCTCACATCACCGGGCAAAACCTACAATTGGTAGGTGATGGTGGGGCGTCACTTAGGCGCGTGCTACCAGTGCCCTCAGCGTGTCATCTACGTATGGTGCTGACATGGAAGACGACATTGCTCTGACGGGTGGCGTGCTGAACCCGATGGTGCCCCTGAATACATGCATAATCGAGTCGATGGGGCCCATGGTAGAGGTCGTTGAGGCAACAATCTTGGGGACATAGTCGATGGATCTGCGAGGCGGTTTGCAACGGTGGTCGGATCTGGAAATAACCCTATGAGCAATGTCCCTTCCTCTTCCTACTTCGGAGATCAAAGGAGATGAGACAAATTGACGGGAGTGGGGCGATGTGGTTGTTAGCCTGGTCAAGTGTTCGGCGTCATAGAGGTGCGTCGTAAAACCCCATGATCTAGATCCTACACTGTGACACTCCAAATTTTTTGTGGTTTTTGTTTTCAGCAAGAGTCTTGCTTGGGTTAAAGAAGGTCTTTTAAACCCTTCTTAAAACCTCTCTTGAGTTTTCCCTCTCAAAATTCTTTCTTGGATTTAGTTTCTTCTAAAAAGAAAACCTTTTTGGTTTTGGGCTTTTATTTGGTGTTGATCCTTTCTTAAATTTTACCATGCCTCCTATGGTAAAATCTTCCCAAAACCCCTCCTTCCACTTTGGAACAACCCAAACATTCTGTCCAAACTAATAAAATCCATTTTTGGATTTTATTCCATTAAATTCATTTCCCAAAATAATTTTGTCCTTTATTTTGAGCCTAGGTAGTTTGCAAAGCAAGTACCTTAATGCCTTTGATTCTTGACCTCAATTCAGCTCCTCTGGATAGTCCTTTGCACCCACAACCTAGAACCATCTTGATCCACTCTTCTCCTTTTCAAATATTTCAAAATTTACCCTCTGCAAGTTTGGACCAGATTTGCCAAATTTGGTGAAATTCATATTTCCACTGCTCTAAAAATTCCACCAAAATTCAGGCCACCCCTAGCTGCAATGAGAGACCACTCCACCAAAAACCAGCTCAAGGAAAAATACCTACATGCCTAAATCATTCTGTCGAACACCTTGCATGCACTATTACTGTTCATCTTCAGTTAAATTCAGATTGCAGTGTCGTTTCTGTGTCAGAGTTCAGTCACAAGTCCACAGTGCACTTGACACGTTGCTCGCAGCTTATCCTTCTTGTCCGGAGCTTCACACGCGTGCTTGGCGCGTTCCTGGTGTCAGTGGCACCCTGGCCCGCCTGCGCCGGCGTGTCTTACGGCGGCAGAACCACCGTAGTGGCCGACAGGGGGCAAAACGGCGGCATAGCGCCGTTCGGCGCCGCCCAAGCGTCCTAGTAGCTCCGCGTGGCCGTCCTCTTGCCAACGCACGCATGCGGCACCGTCGCCGTGGCCTGGCACGCGCAGAGCGCGTTCTCTGCCGCCGACGGGCCGTGCGGTCGTTCCGTCGAGGACAGGCCGTAACCTCACCCACCTTGCTGAGTTGGACACTGGGACAGCACCAGTATTCCGTCTAGTCGATGCTCAAGCTCCTAAGCCGATCGTCCAGCCACAGCGCCGCCGTAATCACTCGCCGGACTTATCCGTTCACGGCAACCGCCTCGGGCCGGCTATAAATAGCACCCCTCGAGCTTGCTCTCGCCCACGCACTACTCCACCACCTCACCAGACCCCGCCTGGCCACTGGGAGAGCCTCGAGGAGCCCTTCTTCCTCGACTCTGGCCACCTCGTTCCGCCTCGGCCTCCACCTCGATTCACTCCCGTGAGGCCGTCTCCGGCGCCCTAGCCTCGACCGTAACCCTCTCGGGCAACTAAGAGTCTAACCCCCACTCCAATTTGATCTTCACAGCTCTCTCCGACGAGGTCCACGACCACCCGAACCGCCGTCCGCCGGAGCAAGGGCCGCCGGCGACCACTTCCACATCCCACAGACGCGGAAGGACGTGCTGATCACGAAGGTACCGTCCGATCACCCTGCCTCGCCGTGGATCGCCGCCGGCGACCACCGCACCTCTCGGGCGCCGTCGCGCCCTGTTTCTCACTTTTGAATTTTCAAACCTGACAGGTGGAGCCCGCCTGCCAGCCTCTCAGTCGTTTCTTTTAAACGAACCGTTTTCTGGACTTTTCTGCTAAGCCCCCTGGGAGTTTTCTCTTTCATTACAGAAAGGTCCCTGGACCAAAACCTTTATATCTTTTAAGAAGAAAAGTATTTTTCTTTGATTCTTTTTCTGTTCTCTTTAGATTTTTGTCTAGTTTTTTATCAGATTTATTTGAGAATTTATTTGGAATATTTTTGTGCACCTCGCGGTATTTACGTTACGTACGTATTTTTCTTATACCGTAGATTCCGGAGAAGGTGACGGAGCCGCAAACTTCACCCAGTTAGACTCCGACTACTCCGAACCAGGAAAGCATGTTTGAACTCTGGATATGATGAAGTGTGTGTTGCATGTTTGCATTTAGGAGCTGCATGGCATGGTTATGAACATTTCGTTAAATGTTATATTTCATGCACACAAGTGGGAAGTAAGTTTCGGAAAGCCATATGTTGTTAGATACATATTGGCAAGGCCATGAGATGGCATGAGGATGGGTAAGATGGCAGTGTTGTGACATATGCCAGTCTTATGCCAGTCTTTCTGACATCAGTGTCACCATGAATCAAATCACATTCTCATTCCTGTCTGTACTGCCACATGTTTTCCGCAAGGAATATGGCGTAGTAAGTTGCAACCGTTTTTCCTGGTACACACCAAGTAGAGAGGCCGGGATGAGGGTTCCATGGCCCTGTATGAAAGCCCGTCATCCGGTCAGGGGGCATGGGTGTTTCCGGTTGGGACCGAGAGGGGGGCACCCCTTAGAGCGCGCGTATAGAAATTTGATCCCATGCTATTCGAGGTTGTGACCTCCCCGTCTCAAAGTTTTCCTTGACGTTGCTTAGGGTGATCCCTGGCATCGTGAGGTGGAATGGGTGTGTACTAGTTAAATGTGTTTCTTCTGAAATACCGTAAACGGAACTAGTCCTTCGTGACTACGGAAATCCGTTGGCTGTGGTCAGTGAGTACCAACTCTGCAGAGTCACAACTCCTTTAAATCATCACGTACTTTTCCAAGTACTACATTCATCTTATCTTGTCAGGTATCAGTCTCAGTGACAAAACTCCGGTGGAATACCTGGGTGATAAACCCGGTTAAAAGATTATTCTTGTGGATGGACTAATCTTGTTATTTACATTTGTTATAAGCCCTGTCTGTGATGTCACTTAGACGTCCGACGGTGGCATACTTGTTATTTACATTTGTTATAAGCCATGTCTGTGATGTCGCTCAGACGTCCGACGGTGGCATACTTGTTATTTACATTTGTTATAAGCCCTGTCTGTGATGTCGCTCAGATGTCCGACGGTGGCATACCTGTTATTTACATTTGTTACAAGCCCTATATGCGATGTCGCTCAGATGTCCGACGGTGGCATTTCGGTACAAGCCCTGTCTGCGATGTCGCTCAGACGTCCGACGGTGGCATTTCTTTCCAAGCCCTGTCTGTGATGTCGCTCAGACGTCCGACGGTGGCATTTCTTTTCAAAGCCCTTTCTGTGATGTCGCTCAGACGTCCGACTATGGCATTTCTTTTCAAAGCCCTTTCTGTGATGTCGCTCAGACGTCCGACTGTGGCATTTCTTTTCAAAGCCCTTTCTGTGATGTCGCTCAGACGTCCGACTGTGGCATTTCTTCTAAAGCCCTTTATGTGGTGTCGCTTAGACACCCGACTGTGGCATGCATTTCATTTGTTTACCTTTCGTGGCGTCGCTCCAGACACCCGATCGGTTTTCATTTATCTATTTTATATTTCCTTGTCAAATCTTTATTATTGATTTGAGCATTATTATTTTTTGCTCATGACGCATTCATGCATGCATTTGTTATATCTTTTGTCCGAATTGTCTTGCGAGTACTTTCAAAGTACTCACCTGGCTTGTTGATTTGGCCAGATGTTGACGAAGGCGATCTCATGGATGAGGAGTTCAATAGCGAGTCCGACGCCTAGAGGAGTCCCAGTCAGTCCCGTGCGATCCTGTTTTGGTCATTGTATCATATCCGCTTCCGCCAACCCAGAATAAATTCATCGAGCCTCACCTCGACGCTCGATGAGCTGCCAGTAGAAGTCTGGTCATCCACCACCGCTTTTAACTCGAGCTAGTAGCATGTTACCACACCCCTGTGCCATAACCGCCCCTATGTAAGATATTGGCGAGTTTGTAATAAATTGTTGAGCAGCCTCCGCTCAACCCTGTGATATATTTAATGCTACTGGTCCTCTGTTTATCAAGTTTTTGTCTACCAGTGAGGACGACTTTTCCTATACTGGGATCAAAAGATCAGTTTTCTCAATAAGTGTTTTATTGAAAAACCGGTCGTGACATACACCAGCGTGGAAGGGCCTTGGGCTCTATCATCACCGAGATCCGGCTCAAGAGAGGGCGTCAGCCGGTAGATAGGTTCCTAGCAATGAATGTGAAACAAGTATGCACACACTTCAGAGTAAAACCCCATGACTCACCATTCTTGCTAGATCATGCAATGTCACCGTGCGTGCATCATGTCCTTATTGATGGCACTGGCTCAAAGCTCGGCTTCGTGGATGAAAATACCAAGACTACCCTTTGATTTGACCCGCCAACATTTGCGCCCATGCGATGACCCTTTTTGAAGAGTTCTGTATAAGGGCTAATACAATTTTCATTCTTTGGTCAAAAGTCGCTTGAGCGGTTGATTGTGGTTCATGACCATAGGGCCCGTGCTAGGATTGTGTATACACTGTAGCGAGTGTGCATCAATCGATGAACTCATGAACATGCAACGAATTGTCCTCCTTTTCAGAAGAAAAAAAACTGAGCAAAGCGTGACGTGCCATCTTGTATTTACCAAGTATGAATACTTGGGTAAATTGTGGAATCTTGTTTAGGATGGGTTAGACTGGAATAATTAATGTCAATGCTGACATAAAATAAAAAATTCCAACTTTTCTTGAAAAAGATAAGAAGGATAAAATTCCACTTTAGACTTGGTAAAAGATAATAAATCAACCTCCCTATTTTTTTTGCAAAAAGGAGATGTATTATAAAAATTACATAGAGGTCCATGGACCAACTGGACGACTACTATTGTCGCAAAAGCAAGTCGCCGACGCGCCGTTGTCGCCCCTCCCATACCAGAGATTGGCCTTGTCGATGATAGTCGGAAAGCCTTTCTCCACGTGCCCCTCAGGACCAGCGCCCCTGGAGACGCAGTCGTCACCCTTGAATCGATTTGAAGAACATTTGAATCCATGTTTTACTGAATTTAGTAGTGGTTAGGGCATCTCCAACGCCATCTCCTAAAACAGATATACTATTCATCCGTGGACTGGTCCGGAGTAGTCCATGGACACTGGTTTGGGAGTTGGCCATCCAATCTTGTCCCCTAAATGCCCGCCTTTTTTTTCTAATTCTGCAACACTCAAAATAATTATACAAAATAACATAATTCACCCATAAATAATATGCAAATATCCCTAATACAACAATAGTTCACATGTAAATACTACATCCTAGGTAATAGGAAGTTCAACAAGTTGTTCGAATTCATCGATTCCAAATTCGACAATACTATAGTCAGAACCGGTAAATGTCGTCCCATGCATAGTTCCCCTTGAGCTTCATCAAACAATGTATGAGCATAAATGGCCTGCCCTCGCTCCTATGGTACAACACGGCAGTGCCTCCAGGATATACAACATGGTGATTATCAAGTTACAATATTGAGTGAATGAATGATTTAACCAACATGTGGAGCAACAAGAAGTAAAACATATCTATGGTTGATGAGCCCAATGGCCACATTGTCTACACTCAGTGAACCGCATCGCAAAACTTCATGGGGGAGTTGCAGATGGTTTACCACCGATGCGATAGCAATTTCACATTGACTTCACATTGCGTTAATGGATGACGTGCATGTCATAGGGCACGAAGATCTTTTGTTCATGAAACGAAGCATGCACATTTTGCCAAAAGATCGAGTCACCTTGCCTCATCCAATTCATGAATTTGTCCAATTAACCAGTTAACTTATCAATTAATCCCTACTCGTAGGGTCACTGAGTAGCTGATAAACTGACAAATTGTTTGATTAATTGATTAAATGCCCGATTAACTTGTCGAATAGTCTATTAATCCCCTACTCGCCAACCAACCGGGCAGCTACTAGTTAACGATTTCCTCAACCTATAAAGTCCGCAGATACAGCCAACCAAACATCACGCAACAACTCATACTCGATCACAGAATACCCCGCCATCATGCTAACTCTAAAAAACAACACGGAGTTCAACAAAAAAGCTCAATGGTATTTGACCGAACACTTGTCAAACATGGTGTCCACCATGGACGACATCGATAGGGGGCAGAGGATGTGTGGTTGTGGAGGGATTTTGGGTGGACGGTGGCTTAGTCCAAGATGTACATGCGTGTGGGTGGGGGTTGCAGATGTCCAAGGATGCCTGGGCGATGGCCGAAGAGGTACAATGACGGCATCAGGCAAAGAGGTTGCAGATGCAAAGTAAGAGGTGAGCAGGGGTGGAGTGGATGAAAAGTGGACCGGGAGGGGATTTAGGTGGGCCAAGGGAGTCGGATTCCTACGCAGTGGCGGTCCAAACTCCTAGAAAGCCCCTCCCCTAGTTTGCTTACGGTTTGTGGGAAAACGGGCAGTTGGATGTGTCGGCGGACCGATGCAGCACTGCGTTGGATGACAAAGTGCGCTCGAACAGCTTGGTCTGGACTCCTACAGGTAGTTTAAGGGTCCATGTTGGAGATGCCCTTACCACCTACTCTGAAGTACATCTAGACAACTCATCATAAAAATTATAGCAAACTGTGTGCCCCTCCATCCAGGTATGTACTAGGGGCTAATGCATTTATGTTCGCCATCAGTAATATATGCATTCTATATTATAAAAATATACCATTAGAAACTTCATTCCCACCTCTTGCCTTGAATGAATGGGCCAAGTGTGCCTCTAGGATTTATTAGGAATTCTGAAAAATGCTATTAGGCTGCCCAGAATAGACCAAATTCCACCATGTGAATGGATCCCCCACACACCTCAAATCTTCCAACTAACAGTGCTCTAGAGTTTTTTGAAAATCATCCATACAACCCAAGTCGGCCCTCCTTCCTTCCCCCCCCCCCCCCCCCGCAAAAAGAATTTCATTCCCCCAAAGAGACCCATGGTAAATCAATTTGGCCATGCAATGTTCGAAGTAGCCTCCAAGTGTTCTCCACTTCTCCTTCTCCTCTGCCTCCGATTCTCCATAAACACTCGTCAACCTCCACTTGGTTCTATCCTTTGACACCACATCAACATCAATACGGTACCTACACTTCCACCCAAGGTTCCCCTACACCCCCTCTTCCTAAACATGGCTAAACCTCCACTCCGGCTGTCACAATCCTTCACTACCATTTTCACCATATTCAATTTCCACTAAAATATCTCCATCTCATTCTCCCTCATTTTAGTTTTAGAGAGAAATAGACCGCATCAGGATCTTCAGTCCTCTGGACCTCTAGAAGACTTCAAACTATCGAAGGGCTCCCAAGCCCCCAATAGTTCTAGGTAATTATTTTCATTGCTACGCGTAGAGCTGTATCAATAGACCTACATCAGATGTATTTTTGCCATTTTCTTTCCTTGAGTTCTTCCCCCATCCTCTACCTCCTCCACCTCCATGGCATTACCCCCTCTATTTTCTCCAATAATCACCCCAAATCCTCCCACTCGTTCCTATTCTCATTATGGTGAATACAAGCACAACAATATACTTGCGCGATTATGGAGGTGTGTGGCTTCTCGTCTCTCATGTTTGATTGGATGGACTCGACTTTTCATTCATCCATGTCCGTGTTGGTCCTCAATTGCAGGCATGGGAGATGGATCAACTGAAAAATGGGGCTGCAGTATGGGGATCTTGTCTCTCCCTACCTTTTCTTGCTTGTGGCGGACGTGATCCAATGGATGATCAAGAGTGATGGGAGGCTGCGCCACTGATGGCTCCCTATTTTATGCATCTTTAGAGCTCATTTTTTACACATTATCTCCATATATCAAGTTATATCATGTTCCATTGAGCCAATTATATGTCCATATGCATGATTTCCAGTTTTTGTCCTTTTCACTGCGAGCATGGCATAATGTTTATTCTTAGTTGGTTTTTATTAGTTTTCTTTGTCTTTTTTGTCTCGTAGGCAATACAGACTTCCCAAGCAGTTAGCATGATGAAAGGAGTTCAAACGGTGGACAACAAGGACCCAGGACGGTCATTTCGAAGGTGGAAAATGTCATTTTTCCAAAGTTCTCCAAATCAAGATCTAAAACCTTAAATGGATCTATGTCATTCATACGAGTCCAAAGAGCCCAAGAACGTCAAATTATGAGTTTGTATGAAGAAATGGCCACCATTTTACCAGAATAGGGCTAAACAAAAGACGATGTTTCATACGACCGCTGCTCATTGTTTGGGCGCCCGTATGGAATCCAGACAGCACCAAAGTTGCCTCTCGTGACGGGATTCTTCATGGATTTCGCCCAGTTTGTTCCCATGACTTTCTTGGCCTTCAAGGGGTGATTCGGGAGAGATTGGGCTCATCTAGAGCCCTTGGATCAAGGGAGGGAAGCCACATCAAGCGAGGCGGCATTGGAAGAGCCCTTATATAAACACCATCAACCCTAGCTGCCGCATCCATCTTCATCATTCATCATCTCCACTCCACCTCTAGCCACCGCCACATCAAGAACACACCATAGTTGCAACCTTGAAGGAGACCGGAAGGGAGCAACCCTGATGGGGCGCGACCATGGGCCATTGCCGCCACGCCGCCGTCATCGCCATCATCATCCATGCCGCCGCCATCATCACCACCATCACCATCCCTTCTTTCTCATCCATCACGGTCTCTGTGATGGGTTGTAACAACTCTTGAACCCCCTCATATGTGATGTTATTTGAGTAATTGTTGGCTATGGGTCAGTCGATTAGTAAGTGGTCATTTGATATGTGTTGTCTAATTATGAGTGTTGCTTTGTAAACTTCGGTAAGTTAGTGATGGGAGATGTCCTATCCATTGGCGTAGTTGGAGATATCATACAACTCCCCATGCCACACATGAAGTGTATAGATGGCTGTGCAAACCGATAGACTTATGACGTGACAGGTGCAGATATCCTGAGGGGAACACGATTATTCTAGGAGCATGATTGTCCATAGAACTTAATGCCTTTGTCCGGTCCTCCAGACCAAAAGGACCTTAATATCTTTGTGTTAGCCACCACAGGTATGGTACAAATGTAGAATGAATGAGTTATCTCAACATAGCGCGTCTTGAGAGATAATGTTATGTTATGGACCGCCCACCAGAAGTAGACCACCTTATACTACAATGCAGGTACTCACTTAGCCACAACATGACATAGTCGTAAAACCAAACTCTATTCCACACCCGTACTGAACAAGGTCGTAACTAGATGCCAACAATCTCATCTAAAACATCACATACTTCTCATAGTTTAGTTTCTTTGTTTAGTTTAGTATTTATTTTCTGTTCTCTCTAGCTTAGTTTAATTCTACCTTTCTCCTTTCCCTATCAACTTACTTTAGTGAGCTATTTCCAAACTCTGGTTTGGGTGTGAGCGTGGTTGTGTTAGTAATAACATAGCTACGGGGATTGTGGTTTCATCCTATTCGCTCCCATGTGGGATCGACAAACCTGCTTACTTATCACAAAATTGCTACATAGCCCTGTGCACTTGCAGGACATCAGCCGCCCTCTGAATGATGGCGTGTCTTTGTTGGTCCTTCAGGATGCCCATGACACCATCATCATTGTGCGTTCTGAGCTAGATGCAGTCCGAAGCGCGACGAGGCATCATCAACTTCCATAAAAGAATCATGGTGCCCATGCATGTCCACGACTATGATCTGTGTGACATGGTCCAAGTGTTGGGCTGCTGTGTGGGGAGTTTTTCCCAAGTCTATCTCGGCCTGCCGCTCTCCAACTGCAAGCTCTCGATGGACGACTTCCTCCCGTTCATCACCAAGGATGAGCGCTACCTCTCTGGCTAGTGCGCACAACTGTTGTCCTTCGCGCCGGGGGGGGGGGGGGGTGCTGGTGTTGCTTAGCGCCGTGCTGGACATGCTCCCAACGTATGCCATGGCGGCGGTGGAACTACCTCCGTTGGTTCCTTAGGCGATCGACACATTGCGCCAATCCTTCCTTTGGACTGCGGCGGAAAAGGCGTCGGGAGCCCAACGCCTCGTGGCCTCGGAACGAGTCGTTCATCCCAAGGGGGTCTGGGGGTGCATGGACCGTCGGTCCAGAACCACTGCCTCCTGATGAAGCTTCTTCATCGCCTACACTCACGCCAGGATGCGCCGTGGGCTAGCTGGGTGTGGTCCAAGCTAGAGCGATCACTGCTAACCCGTACTGTGACCGGGTCATTCCCTGGTCCTCATGGGTCGTCCTTGGCCCATCTCATGCTAGTCTACAGGGTGATCTCCCATGTCCCCGTCGGCAACGAGCGCACAACAGTGTTCTGGCTAGACTCATGGCTCCCGGCGGTGCTCTGGTCGTGCAGATGAGCTGTCTCTTCCCCCACGCCAATATGCCCGCAGTTTCGATGGCTCGCGTCGTGCAACACATGCTAGATGGGGGATCGTCGCATGCTTGAACCACACTGGTGCACGGGAGCGAGGTGTGCTCCTTCCCATCATCCAGGGGGCGGTCCTGATGACGGTGCCCGACAAGCGGACCCTTCGTCATGATTGTGCGAAAGGCATAACTATCTCCTCGGCGGGCGTCTATCAGTTTTATCACTTCGACGGAGTGTACACTCCGTTCTTTGACTTCATCTGGAAGAACTATGCTCCCAGCCGGGCCTGATTCTTTGCCTGGCTCTTGGTCCATGCTCGAATCCACACGAGAGATGTGCTCCCGCGGAAGCACATTGTTGCTTTGGAGGGCGCTGGCTGCCCCATCTCCTCGACCCCCCTCAAGACGATGGATCATCTCATCTTCGACTGCCCTTTCCTCGTCGGTTGGGCTAAACTCGAATGTCGCTTCTGTTAGGCTGCTGCACTTGCTGCCCCCCACCGCATTGTGTTGCTTCCATGGTTGCCAGCAACAAAGAAGTATGAAAATTCAGTTTATTTTTTTAAAAAAAACAATAAAACAACTATCATCTCATATCATAACCATCCAGAAAAAAGAGTCATGTCATAGTATGTATTTTATTTATCATTTTGAGACATTAATTGATGTACCTTGGCCATGGTACTTTGAAGAGTATAGAACGCAGAATTCTCGACGGCTGCAAGGATAACATTACCATCTTTAACCCCCCCCCTTTTTTTTATTACAACGATGTGAGCAAATGGCGAGACATGTGTGTGTGGTCATATGTTGACCAAAGAAAAGCATAAAGACGGCCGAGTATGTTATACTGCTCTCGAAGGCATCAATTGGCATGAACAAGGAAAACGCTTGCTGTCGATGCGCCGGCCGAAGCTTCGGCCAGTTGCGCCCACGCACACAGCCCCTAGCGATACTGATCGCGACACGTAAGATGCGAGGGCCCACACAAGTTTTTTTTCCTTCCACGCAACCTTATCCTCATCCGAGCCGGCGTGTCTTCGTCCTCCCGACAGAACATCGCCTCCACCAAATCCCCGAGCCCCATCCTAAGTGCTCCTCCCTCTCCCTCCCACGGCAAGCTGGGTGACCATGGTCTGTGAGCTCACGAGTTCGGGGGGCTGCGTCCTCCCGCGCGTGCTCGAAGCTGCAAAGGCCGGGGGTGTATTTTCTCTATCATCCACGTCGTCGGCCCCCAGATCCCCTGATCCCCGACGACTCTCTCTTATCGGAGATGGACAAGACAACAACAGGGAGGTTGCGTAGACGAGGATGCTGGAACCAGCATCTGGATTTGCTGCAACCGGCCAGCCAAAACGCTGGAATCGGCCAACCCAGTGCTGCATCGGGTGACAGCGGCAGGTACCACTGGTGCCGGCTTCGACCGTTTTGCTGCAACCGGCCAGCCCAGTGCTACAACCAGCGACAACAACAACTACCACAGACGATGGCATGGGCGTTTTTGCTGCAACCGGCCAGTTTAGTGCTGGAACCGGCTAAACCAGAGCTGCAACGGCGTTTGCGGCAGCGACACCATTTTTGCTGCAACCGTGGTTGTGGGATGTTGGAACCAGTAAACGTGGCTGCTACTACCGGCGGCGGCAATTTTTTTGCTGGATCCGTGATGGGCTGATGGCTGATGGATTGCTACGACCGTTGGCGGAATTTCTGCTACAACGGGCAGCCGTTTTTGCTGGAACCAGCACCTGCAGATGTTGGAGATGACATCGGGATAGGGGTGGTGCAACCCGCACCCACCAGCGCCGGAGCGGACGCACAGCCTCGTCGTTGCGAGCGAACAAGGTGGAATCTAGCGTAGGATGTGGTGGAGGCGAAGAGATTAATTTGAATCAGCGTTCGCTATTGTTTCTCCATCAATAATGTACCGAAACTGCCGAGTCCAGAAAGTAGAAATACTTTGGGTGTCCTGCTCGCGCAGAAAAGAAAAAGCAGCACCCATCTTTAAACTGAAAAGCAAAACCCAAAGCAGAGGAGATACACATACACTACTACACTTGCAGGCGGGGGCCAGCCAATCAGCGATCTTTCTCACGTGCGATGCATGCAAGTATTGAGGGGCAAAGTAGTCCATCTTCATTTATAACGGGAGGTCTCCGTCGTGTTTCCTCGCATCGCAGTCAAAAAAAAGAGAGCAAACGGAGAGAGCACGTGAAAGAATTACAGTAAAACTTGAAAGCAAACCACCTCCTGCTCTGTTTCTCACCCGGATCAAACTCGAAAGCAAACTTGAAAGCGATACAGCTGTGCCTGGCCTCTCACTACGGAGTATATATAGAGAGAAAAGCGAGCAGTACGTACGACCAGGAAAAATCTTTGACCGCTGCGTCCCTCCCTGCCCTCCCCTGGCCTCTCCTCTCTGCGGTACAAGTACGCGCCGGGTCCTTCCTTCCTCTTCGTCTCAGACAGAGCACCCAAACCCAGACGCTCCCTAACCCATCCAAAAGCCCCAGCGGCCATGGCGGGCCAAGAGGAGAAGGTTCTTGACGCACCAACGTCGCCGGTGCCCACGCAGACCATGGCGGGCCAAGAGGGGGACGCTGTCGACGCACCAAAGTCGCCGGCGCCGGCCGGGAGCGACACCGGCCTCAAGCTTCCGTCGGCCGCTCCGGACGCCACGGTTCATCAGGGTGAGTTCGACTGCCCAGACATCCTTGATGTGTTTTTTGTGCTTGTGCTCCGGGTGCATGAACGCACGCATCTCTAAAAAACGTCCTCTTTCTTTCTTTCTTTGCAGTCGTGTCTGGGGATGAGGAGGAGCTGCAGGAGACCCTTGCCCGTGGGAAGAAGAAGAAGATGGATGACCTATCCGGATCAGCTGCTTCCGGATCCAGTAAGTTTCAATATAAAAACATCTGCTCCGCTTGTGCTTTGAATCCATGGACGCGCGCGGCGGGCAAATCTGAAAGCCACCTTATTTCCCCTTTGTCCTTCGCAGCCAAGAAGCCCCGCGCCGCCGATCTGCTGCATGCCTCCATCTTTCAAGACGAGGCACCATCGACTGGACTCGCCCCCACGCTCTTCGCTGACTACACCTTTCTTTCTCGGGAGCCATTTTCTGCAGCAGCGGGCGTCCGGCCGCCACCACGCCGTCCACCCGGAGGTAACACAGCGCCGGCCGGGACAGCAATATTCTTTGGACCCATGACCGAGGCGCAAGGTTAGGATTCCTTCAATTAATGGAAAAAAGATTGCATTTTTTGTCTGTTTGCTTGGGCACTGTACTCCTGATTACTTGGTTGGGTCCTCATTATGTACATTGCTCTTATGCTCAAGATCGTCTCTCGGAGATAATGGGTGACCAGGATTTTGTACTCCGCGCCGCCATCTCAGGCGGTTGGAAGCCAGACAACGACAAGCCGCCCGTGCACCCGCCAAACGATGACTGAAGAAATGCATCAAGTGCAAGACGAACGATCCCCTCAAGACCCCGTGCGAACATTGCTTTGCTGCAGCCGCTGCGCAAAATCAAGTTCGATTAAGGTAATGCACAACAGTTCCCAGCTTCAACGCGGCGAAGCATGTATCCGAAACAGACAACATTTCTACTATTATTAGTATGTTTCTTCTCAATGTGTGGTCGCCAGTCTCGCGAATGATCCATGGGCCTGTACTTTGTTATTTGTCTTGTATTCGGCTTGGGCAAAACTTTGCTATAATCTGAAACTTGATTCTGATATTTATGTTGTTATTTATTTGGCTGTTTGAAATGCGCGTTTCAGAGCATGCCAGTTTAGAGTAGTATATTGCATAAACAATGGGATGTCTGGCTAGACATAGGTGCAGGGCATGCGGATAAACTAGCATGTCCCATCATAGTGTATCATGGACCCCTACTCCCACATATTCATACACTACTAGGATTAAATGGAATTTTGATCCGGAAAATAGTACGTACAGTATTCTCTTCTTCTTCTAATAATAATAATAATAATAATAATGAGGATATATGCGCATGATTGGGATTTCCCAGATTTGGCTTACAGTAGTAGCAGGAACATTTGTAAGATAAAGACAGTACATATACATAAAATAATAGAGGGAGATTCAGTCCGTGGTACGTAGTATACTTGAACATGTTTGTGGGATAACCAGTAGAGTATCCTTGAACACTAGCGTTTGGTATGACAACAAGTGCAGTGTGTAGAATCTAGATCAACAAGACGAGAGCAAAACGAAGTGGCCTGAAGCACGGCATGATATATCCAAAAACGGAACGCCCGCCGGTATGGACGGTCGACAATACACAACACATATACGGATACGTACGCCCGGGCACTCAGAGCGTACGTCGCCTTCACTGCTCGCTACCAAATCGCACGTCGCATATTCGTCGACCTTGACCTCGTTGACAACGGATAGGAACATGTGGGAAGGGAGGATGACTGGCAGCGGCAATATGGGCATTGCATGGTGATACTCAAAAACGAAATTTGGATATGCTGACCTTTTTTTTTCTTTGAGAAATTTGGATATGCTGACTGATTCCACAGAGCAACTAATTAACGAGCGCTCCTTCGGGAGCCTTGCAACGATCAGCGCCACATGGCGCGTTCTCAGTCATTTGCCACATGTCGCGCTCTGGGTGCTCCCTCCAGATTTTTTTTTCGCACGCGTTTTCGGCTTTTTAAATAATTTTTTTCGATGTTTTGATTTTCCACCTGTCTTCCCTAGCTTTTCGACCAAAAAAATTTCGATCTTTTTTGCACAAGAAAACACATTTTCTTTTTTCTTTTCCCTTTTCGCGAGAGTCACGGTTTTGCTTTCGCGAGAGGCACGGTTTTACTTTCGCGAGAGTCACGGCCGTGCTTCTCGGAAACGGAAAAAAAATTGCATTTTCTATTTTTTTTTCCTTTCGCGAGAGTCACGGTTTTCCTTCCGCGAGAGGCACGATGTGCTTTCGCGAGAGTCACGGCCGTGCCTCTCGGAAATGAAAAAAACATGTATTCTTTTTTTTTTCTTCCGTGAGAGTCACGGCTTTGCTTCCGCGAGAGGCATGGTTGTGCTTTCGCGAGATTCACGGCCGTGCCTCTTCAGAAACAAAAAAACACGTTTTTTCTTTTGCGAGAATCATGATTTTGTTTTCGCGAGAGGCATGGTTGTGCTTTCGCGAGAGTCACGACCGTGTCCTTGGAAACGAAAAAAACGCATTTTCTCTTTTTTTCCTTTCGCGAGAGTCACGGTTTTGCTTCCGCGAGAGGCACGGTTATGATTTCGTCAGAGGCACGGGCGTGCCTCTTTCGGAAAGGGAAAAAACCCGTGCTCCTGGTTTTTTTCATCCGATTTTTTTTGAAAAAAAGTTCATCAAAACCTATCAACATTGGATCTAGTTTTGAAGATCTCGACGCGAGGAATCCAACGGCAAAAATGGTTCGTGATTTGGACTCACGGTTTAAGAGATCAAACATTTTTAATAAACAGATCTACGAAAAAAAGGAAAACTTCCGGGTTGCGACAAGTGGCGCACATGCAGCGCCATTTGTGCAACCTCGGAAGTTGGAGTGAACTTCGCAACGAGTACTCCTTAACTAGTGATTTCGCTAATTCCATCCACACCGCTGCTCTGCATTCGGCCATGAGGCCCGGCGAGGCAAGCAGCCCAGCCCAGCCCAGTCCAGCCCCGTGTCGTCGAATGGCCCCGCGACTTGGTGTTTCCTATTTGCCGCTGCAGGCGCCAGTTATAGCTCATTTTGCAAACTGGCGCCTGCAGCGCTGCGAGCTGGGCAGGCCCATCTACTTTTTTCTGTTTTTCAAAAAAAAAAGGAAGTGCAAACAGCTACTCGAACCGGCAACCTCCTGCTAGGTGCAGCAATGCAACAACCACCCCGCAACCCAACCTCAAGTGTATACATTCATCTTTCCAGTCTTTTCATCTTTCCGCGTTTCTTTTTCTTCCTTTCTTCTCTTTTATTGTTCCTGGTTCACGTACTTTTTTTATTAAAATGGATTTTTTTAAAGCTTTGTGAACTTATTTTCAAATTCGATGAACTTTTTTCGGAATCGATGAACTTTTTATCATTTTGGATTAATTTTTTTTTCATTTTTGATGAACTTTTTTCTAAATCTATGAACTTTCTTCAAAATCGACGAAGTTTTTTCAAATAAGTGAACTATTTTTCAGATTTGATGAACTTTTTTTCAAGATCGATGAACTTTTTAAAATTGATGAACTTTTTTGTTCAAAACCAGTGAACTTTTTGCATAATCGATGAACTTTTTTCAAAAGGAATGGATGTTTTTTCAAAATCTATGAACTTTTTTCAAAAACGATGAACTTTTTATCAAAATCGATGAACTTTAAAAAAAATTGTGAACTTGTCACAAATTTGATGAATGTTTTTTTAAATTCGTGAATCTTTCTCTAATTGACGATTTTTTTTCACTTTGTATGAGCCTTTTCAAATTCATGAACTTTCTTCAAGTTCACTTTTATTTGATTGTGAATTCTTTTTTATTTATATCATAAAAAATACGCATAACAAACTGGGTATATATTACTCCTACATGCTAATGGTTTATTAAAAGAAGGGTCAAATAGAATATTTTCCTCACACCGGACAACAGGAAGGCGTTGGCCTAGTTGTTGTTGCCTAAATTGTTTGTAGTTAGCGGGCAGGGATCAAATCCCGTTTCTCCCTATGTCTGCGGAAAGTAGATTCCTTTTTCTGCGCTCTACCCTTTTGTCCTGGGCCGGCCCGCTATGACTGTGATGCGAGCGCCAGTTGCGATAACTGGCGCCTGAAGCGCCGAGCAGGAGCTCCCCCGCGACTTTGGGGAGCTCCTAACGGGCGCCTTCAGCGCCGGTTCCCGTTCTGGCGCCCACATGCCCGCGAACTGGGCCGGCCCATCTTGCCTCGTGTTCCACTTCTACTCGTTCGCTCCCCTCGCTCCCTCGTTCATTCTCCCTCGATCGCCTACTTCGCTCCCCTGGATCAGTCAAGTATTGACTTTTGACGGAAAAAAAAACAAAAAACGAAAAATTTCGTGAATTCAAGAATTTTCATAAAACTTGAAAGAAAGTCCAGGAACTTATAAAAAAATTCACCAATTTGAAAAAAAGTTCATCAATAAAGAAAAATCGATTTTGAAAAATAAAAATATTAAATATGCGAACAAATGTTTCGAAAATCGTACGCAAATTTCAAATATTCCTTTTATTTTAAACGTGAACTATGTTTTTCAAAAACTGGACAATTTTCGAAATTTGGATACTATTTTGTACTGTGAACAATTTTTAGAAAGCGAATTTAAAATACACATTGAACATTTTCTTAGTACAGGGTGAACATTATTCAAAGAAACACTGAAGATTTTTTAAAATACGCTGAACTTTTTTTGAATACATGCTGAACAAAATTTCTCTGCACGATGAACATTTTTTCAATGTATGGTGAACAATATTCAAATACACATAGAACTTTTTTTAAAATACGATGAACTCCTTTTGAATGCATGCTGAACAAAATTTCTATACATGATGAACATTTTTTATACACAGTGAACATTTTTTTCAATGTATGGTGAAATTTTTTCTTCAATACGATGAACAAAAATTTGGAATTCAGAACTATTTTTGAAACGTGAACAAAATTTGAAAACATGAACAAAATTTGGAATTTCGAAAAACATTTTCTGAAAATTCAAACGAATTTTGAAAAATCTGAACATATTTTGGATATTGAAAATAGTTCATCCAATTCGAAAATAGTTCACCCAATTTTAAAAAGTTCACTGGTTTTCAAAAAAAGTTCATTGAATTTGAAAAAAAATTAATCGATGTTGGAAAAAGTTCATGGAATTTGGTGAGAAAAGTTCGTCGATTTTGCAAAAGAAGGAAAAAACTGAACAAAATCAGTTCATAGGAAAAAAGAAACAATATAGAAACAAAAGGATGAAAAGGCTCTAAGAAAACATGAATACTAAGGTGGCGGACTGGCTATCGCAGAACGCTTGTACTCTAGAGGACTCCAGTTCGAATCTTGCCCCACGCAAGCAGTTTTTTGCGTTTTAGAAACAGCAAAAAAGAAGAAAGAATGGGCCGGCCCAGTGCGGCGGGAGGGTGTGCGCCCGAATGCATAAATAACTAAAACAAGCGCCGTTTAGGAATTGGCGCGACTTTGCCGCCACCTACAACGTCGACGCGCTGCCAGACGCCAACCCACAGCCCAGCGATCGCCGCCGCAGTCTCCAACAAGCTGGGCGTTGCTACTGCCAACGTTGTTGGGCTCGCTAGCCCGCCCACGTCGTCCAACTCCATTTTTCAAATCTTCTTCCGCAGCATCGCCAACGTGCTCTACCCCGGCTTTGAGCATCCTCTCCTCGGTCTCCTTGCGTCTTCTTCTGGAGAAGGAAACCAGTCGGCTGAATCACATACATAACACAGGGATGGACACAATAGAGCGGTACTCGGGGAGGAGAATGGGTGAAGGCGAGGCGACTAGCGTATATTCCTCGCGATGACATTTTTCCTTTTATTTTGTCATGGTCCACGCGATGCCATTGCCGAGGCCACGGCAACATCCGTTAGAGCATCTTTAATAGATCCCGTAAAACAAGCCATTCGAAATAATATTTGCCAATATAGCAGACGTGGGCGATTTTTTTGGCCCGAATAGACCCCACAAATCACCCATCCCATATATTTTTTCGTGAATCCTGCATACCCCAGGCCATTTCTGCCATATCTACGGGATTCGGCCTCCTTTTTGCCGGTTCCCCTATCCTTGGCGCGAAGCAACTTTCGCCCCCTTCCGTTCCCGCCCCATGCGCTGCCGCCGCCATCTCCAATGCCGCGGCTTCGTCCTCCCGCGTCTCCCTTGACCGTGCATGCCGGCGATTGCAAGAGGAAGCGGCAAGGGAATCACCTCATTCAAGAGGGCGTAGTCGGTGCGGCATCACATACTTCCGCCCGTCCACCAGTTCCTCCCGATGCGACTGCCGGCGCGAGGAAGAAGACGGCCTCCACCAGCTCGGCCGATGCGCGGGCGAAGTCCCCGAGGAAGATGGTGGTTGCGGCAAGTGTGTGCTTGATTCAAACATGGGAGAGTGTCTCGCTTGACTCTTGGTTGGCAAGGCTCAAAACTTTGGAAATTATTGGCAAAGAATTGAGAACAGCTACCACCAAGTCATCATGTTCCCTTTGAAGATAGTTCAAGGTTGCTCTGACATCATCAAGAAAAATTGTTGGCTTTGGCCAAGTTGATAAAAGTGGTGTCATTATTGAGTGGTTGGAGTGGGTGCTTGGAGCAAGTGCGGAATGCACCTCCAAGTGGTGTCATTATTGATGATTATGTGAATGTTTCTTCATTTTGTTGGCTTTGGCCGAGTTGATAAAAGTTTGAGCTCATACTTGCCTCAATGTCCATGTGCAGGATGACATCGCCAATGAATATTCCAGGCAAACCGCGGGTTTCAAGGGCAGGTCATTCATTCTTTATCAAAAAAATTCATAGATATTCAACATAAGAAGCATGCATATGATGCTCCATCAATGCAAGTTTTTGCACTCTTCTCGGGTTTGCGGTTTGCATAGGAGTTTGGAATCTTTTTGTTGCGAGTGGTTATAACTGATGATTGTCAAAAGTTTATGATGTCTTTCGGCAAGGCGGCTATAAATTATTATGTGGGAGAAAATAATGTTTGTGCTCGTAAACTCGCACAGTCTAGTTTTAAGGAGCGGGAAGCCCCCTCATTTCTTGCTCCCATCTCTAGTAAAGGATATGATGATTGTTTATTAAATAAAGTTGCCAAAGTTAAAAATAACCCAAATGATAAGTGCCACATGCGTCGCACGAAACACTCCGGCCTTGGCCTTTTTACAACTAAGGTTGCGATCCGAACAGAAAAACAAAAACCCAGAAAAAACACTAGTAGAAAATAGGGCTTTGGTCCAGGCAGGGCAAGCCCATTAATCCCGGTTCACTCATGAACCGGGACCCATGGGGGCATAGGTCCCGGTTTGTGACGCCAGGGGCCTGGCCTGGCCTCGTGGGGCATTGGTCCCGGTTCAGCGAAATAAACAAGCATTTCAGCTCACTGCAGGATCAATATATATTGAAACATTTGTTCTTTTTGTCCAGGACACATGCAGTTATATTTTCTTAATCCCTCAGTTGGATCATGTTATATTATAGGTGTGTTGGTTCAGTATTTTTTTTCATGATTTTTAAGAACTTTTACACCGTCGAAATCCTTAACTAGTTTTGTGGCAAGCTATTGTAGAAAATCCTACTCCTATATACAGGTAAAACTGTGTCTATCATAGCTTGCCACAGAACTAGTTAAGGCTTGCTAAACATTTAACGGTTTAAAAGTAAGTAAAAAATATGAAATAAATAGGGGAGCCTCACTCTAGTATAATAAGATGATCCAACGGTGTGATTGTGAAAATATGCATTTATGTGTACTCAGCAAAAAAACAAGCATTTCAGCTCATTGCAGGATCAATATATATTAAAACATTTGTTCTTTTTGTCCAGGACACATGTAGTTATATTTTCTTAATCCCTCTGTTGGATCATGTTATATTATAGGTGTGTTGGTTCAATATTTTTTTCATGATTTTTAGGAACTTTTACACCGTCGAAATCCTTAACTAGTTCTGTGGTAAGCTATTGTAGAAAACCCTACTCCTATATATAGGTAAAACTGTGTCTATCATAACTTGCCACAGAACTAGTTAATGCTTGCAAAACATTTAACGGTTTAAAAGTAAGTAAAAAAATATGAAATAAATTGGGGAGCCTCACTCTAGTATAATAAGATGATCGAACGGTGTGATTGTGAAAATATGCATTTATGTGTACTCAGCGAATAAAACAAGCATTTCAGCTCACTACAGGATCAATATATATTGAAACATTTGTTCTTTTTGTCCAGGACACATGCAGTTATATTTTCTTAATCCTCCGTTGGATCATGTTATATTATAGGTGTGTTGGTTCAGTATTTTTTTTGATAATTTTAAAGAACTTTTACACCGTCGAAATTCTTAACTAGTTCTGTGGCAAGCTATTGTAGAAAATCCTACTCCTATATATAGGTAAAATTGTGTCTATCATAGCTTGCCACAGAACTAGTTAAAGCTTGCTAAACATTTAACGGTTTAAAAGTAAGTAAAAAATAGGAAATAAATAGGAGAGCCTCACTCTAGTATAATAAGATGATCCAACGGTGTGATTGTGAAAATATGCATTTATGTGTACTCAGCGAAAAAAACAAGCATTTTACCTCACTGCAGGATCAATATATATTGAAACATTTGTTCTTTTTGTCCAGGACACATGCAGTTATATTTTCTTAATCCCTCTGTTGGATCATGTCATATTTTAGGTGTGTTGTTTCAGTATTTTTTTCATGATTTTTAAGAACTTTTACACCGTCGAAATCCTTAACTAGTTCTATGGCAAGCTATTGTAGAAAATCCTACTCCTATATATAGGTAAAACTGTGTCTATCATAACTTGCCACAGAACTAGTTAAGGCTTGCTAAACATTTAATGGTTTAAAAGTAAGTAAAAAAATACGAAATAAATAGGGGAGCCTCACTCTAGTATAATAAGATGATCCAACGGTGTGTTTGTGAAAATATGTATTTATGTGTACTCAGCGAATAAAACAAGCATTTCAGCTCACTGCAGGATCAATATATATTGAAACATTTGTTCTCTTTGTCCAGGACACATGCAGTTATATTTTCTTAATCCCTCCGTTGGATCATGTTATATTATAGGTGTGTTGGTTCAGTATTTTTTTCATGACTTTTAAGAACTTTTACACCGTCGAAATCCTTAACTAGTTCTGTGGCAAGCTATTGTAGAAAATCCTACTCCTATATATAGGTAAAACTGTGTCTATCATAGCTTGCCACAGAACTAGTTAAGGCTTGCTAAACATTTAACAGTTTAAAAGTAAGTAAAAAATATGAAATAAATAGGGGAGCCTCACTCTAGTATAATAAGATGATCCAACGGTGTGATTGTAAAAATATGCATTACGTGTACTCAGCGAATAAAACAAGCATTTCAGCTCACTGCAGGATCAATATATATTGAAACATTTGTTCTCTTTGTCCAGGACACATGCATTTATATTTTCTTAATCCCTCCGTTGGATCATGTTATATTATAGGTGTGTTGGTTCAGTATTTTTTTCATGATTTTAAAGAACTTTTACACTGTCGAAATCCTTCACTAGTTCTATGGCAAGCTATTGTAGAAAATCCTACTCCTATATATAGGTAAAATTGTGTCTATCGTAGCTTGCCACAGAACTAGTTAAGGCTTGCTAAACATTTAACGATTTAAAAGTAAGTAAAAAAATACGAAATAAATAGGGGAGCCTCACTCTAGTATAATAAGATGATCCAACGGTGTGATTGTGAAAATATACATTTATGTGTACTCAGCGAATAAAACAAGCATTTCAGCTCACTACAGGATCAATATATATTGAAACATTTGTTCTTTTTGTCCAGGACACATGCAGTTATATTTTCTTAATCCCTCCGTTGGATCATGTTATATTATAGGTGTGTTGGTTCAGTATTTTTTTCATGATTTTAAAGAACTTTTACACCGTCGAAATCCTTCACTAGTTCTATGGCAAGCTATTGTAGAAAATCCTACTCCTATATATAGGTAAAATTGTGTCTATCGTAGCTTGCCACAGAACTAGTTAAGGCTTGCTAAACATTTAACGATTTAAAAGTAAGTAAAAAAATACGAAATAAATAGGGGAGCCTCACTCTAGTATAATAAGATGATCCAACGGTGTGATTGTTAAAATATGCATTTATGTGTACTCAGTGAAAAAAACAAGCATTTTACCTCACTGCAGGATCAATATATATTGAAACATTTGTTCTTTTTGTCCAGGACACATGCAGTTATATTTTCTTAATCCCTCTGTTGGATCATGTTATATTTTAGGTGTGTTGGTTCAGTATTTTTTTCATGATTTTTAAGAACTTTTACACCGTCGAAATCCTTAACTAGTTCTATGGCAAGCTATTGTAGAAAATCCTACTCCTATATATAGGTAAAACTGTGTCTATCATAACTTGCCACAGAACTAGATAAGGCTTGCTAAACATTTAATGGTTTAAAATTAAGTAAAAAATATGAAATAAATAGGGGAGCCTCACTCTAGTATAATAAGATGATCCAACGGTGTGTTTGTGAAAATATGTATTTATGTGTACTCAGCGAATAAAACAAGCATTTCAGCTCACTGCAGGATCAATATATATTGAAACATTTGTTCTCTTTGTCCAGGACACATGCAGTTATATTTTCTTAATCCCTCCGTTGGATCATGTTATATTATAGGTGTGTTGGTTCAGTATTTTTTTTCATGACTTTGAAGAACTTTTACACCGTCGAAATCCTTAACTAGTTCTGTGGCAAGCTATTGTAGAAAATCCTACTCCTATATATAGGTAAAACTGTGTCTATCATAGCTTGCCACAGAACTAGTTAAGGCTTGCTAAACATTTAACAGTTTAAAAGTAAGTAAAAAATATGAAATAAATAGGGGAGCCTCACTCTAGTATAATAAGATGATCCAACGATGTCATTGTAAAAATATGCATTACGTGTACTCAGCGAATAAAACAAGCATTTCAGCTCACTGCAGGATCAATATATATTGAAACATTTGTTCTCTTTGTCCAGGACACATGCATTTATATTTTCTTAATCCCTCCGTTGGATCATGTTATATTATAGGTGTGTTGGTTCAGTATTTTTTTTCATGATTTTAAAGAACTTTTACACCGTCGAAATCCTTCACTAGTTCTATGGCAAGCTATTGTAGAAAATCCTACTCCTATATATAGGTAAAATTGTGTCTATCGTAGCTTGCCACAGAACTAGTTAAGGCTTGCTAAACATTTAACGATTTAAAAGTAAGTAAAAAATACGAAATAAATAGGGGAGCCTCACTCTAGTATAATAAGATGATCCAACGGTGTGATTGTAAAAATATGCATTTATGTGTACTCAGCGAATAAAACAAGCATTTCAGCTCACTGCAGGATCAATATATATTGAAACATTTGTTCTTTTTGTCCAGGACACATGCATTTATATTTTCTTAATCCCTCCGTTGGATCATGTTATATTATAGGTGTGTTGGTTCAGTATTTTTTTCATGATTTTAAAGAACTTTTACACCATCGAAATCCTTCACTAGTTCTATGGCAAGCTATTGTAGAAAATCCTACTCCTATATATAGGTAAAATTGTGTCTATCGTAGCTTGCCACAGAACTAGTTAAGGCTTGCTAAACATTTAACGATTTAAAAGTAATTAAAAAAATACGAAATAAATAGGGGAGCCTCACTCTAGTATAATAAGATGATCCAACGGTGTGATTGTGAAAATATGCATTTATGTGTACTCAGCGAATAAAACAAGCATTTCAGCTCACTGCAGGATCAATATATATTGAAACATTTGTTCTTTTTGTCCAGGACACATGCAGTTATATTTTCTTAATCCCTCCGTTGGATCATGTTATATTATAGGTGTGTTGGTTCAGTATTTTTTTCATGATTTCTAAGAACTTTTACACCGTCGAAATCCTTAACTAGTTCTGTGGCAAGCTGTTGTAGAAAATCCTACTCCTATATATAGGTAAAACTGTGTCTATCATAGCTTGCCACCGAACTAGTTAGGGCTTGCTAAACATTTAACGGTTTAAAAGTAAGTAAAAAATATGAAATAAATAGGGGAGCCTCACTCTAGTATAATAAGATGATCCAACGGTGTGATTGTGAAAATATGCATTTATGTGTACTCAGCGAAAAAAATAAGCATTTTAGCTCACTGCAGGATCAATATATATTGAAACATTTGTTCTTTTTGTCCAGGACACATGCAGTTATATTTTCTTAATTCTTCCGTTGGATCATGTTATATTATAGGTGTGTTGGTTCAGTATTTTTTTCATGATTTTTAAGAACTTTTACACCATCGAAATCCTTAACTAGTTCTGTGGCAAGCTATTGTAGAAAATCCTACTCCTATATATAGGTAAAACTGTGTCTATCATAGCTTGCCACCGAACTAGTTAAGGCTTGCTAAACATTTAACGGTTTAAAAGTAAGTAAAAAATATGAAATAAATAGGGGAGCCTCACTCTGGTATAATAAGATGATCGAACGGTGTGATTGTGAAAATATGCATTTATGTGTACTCAGCGAAAAAAACAAGCATTTCAGCTCACTACAGGATCAATATATATTGAAACATTTGTTCTTTTTGTCCAGGACACAGGCAGTTATATTTTCTTAATCCCTCCGTTGGATCATGTTATATTATAGGTGTGTCGGTTCAGTATTTTTTTCATGATTTTTAAGAACTTTTACACCGACGAAATCCTTAACTAGTTCTGTGGCAAGCTATTGTAGAAAATCCTACTCCTATATATAGGTAAAACTGTGTCTATCATAGCTTGCCACAGAACTAGTTAAGGCTTGCTAAACATTCAACGATTTAAAAGTATGTAAAAAAATACGAAATAAATAGGGGAGCCTCACTCTAGTATAATAAGATGATCCAACGGTGTGATTGTAAAAATATGCATTACGTGTACTCAGCGAATAAAACAAGCATTTCAGCTCACTGCAGGATCAATATATATTGAAACATTTGTTCTCTTTGTCCAGGACACATGCATTTATATTTTCTTAATCCCTCCGTTGGATCATGTTATATTATAGGTATGTTGGTTCAGTATTTTTTTCATGATTTTAAAGAACTTTTACACCGTCAAAATCCTTCACTAGTTCTATGGCAAGCTATTGTAGAATATCCTACTCCTATATATAGGTAAAATTGTGTCTATCGTAGCTTGCCACAGAACTAGTTAAGGCTTGCTAAACATTTAACGATTTAAAAGTAAGTAAAAAAAGATGAAATAAATAGGGGAGCCTCACTCTAGTATAATAAGATGATCCAACGGTGTGATTGTGAAAATATGCATTTATGTGTACTCAGCGAATAAAACAAGCATTTCAGCTCACTACAGGATCAATATATATTTAAACATTTGTTCTTTTTGTCCAGGACACATGCAGTTATATTTTCTTAATCCCTCCGTTGGATCATGTTATATTATAGGTGTGTTGGTTCAGTATTTTTTTCATGATTTTAAAGAACTTTTACACCGTCGAAATCCTTCACTAGTTCTATGGCAAGCTATTGTAGAAAATCCTACTCCTATATATAGGTAAAATTGTGTCTATCGTAGCTTGCCACAGAACTAGTTAAGGCTTGCTAAACATTTAACGATTTAAAAGTAAGTAAAAAAATACGAAATAAATAGGGGAGCCTCACTCTAGTATAATAAGATGATCCAACGGTGTGATTGTGAAAATATGCATTTATGTGTACTCAGCGAAAAAAACAAGCATTTTACCTCACTGCAGGATCAATATATATTGAAACATTTGTTCTTTTTGTCCAGGACACATGCAGTTATATTTTCTTAATCCCTCTGTTGGATCATGTTATATTTTAGGTGTGTTGGTTCAGTATTTTTTTCATGATTTTTAAGAACTTTTACACCGTCGAAATCCTTAACTAGTTCTATGGCAAGCTATTGCAGAAAATCCTACTCCGATATATAGGTAAAACTGTGTCTATCATAACTTGCCACAGAACTAGTTAAGGCTTGCTAAACATTTAATGGTTTAAAAGTAAGTAAAAAATATGAAATAAATAGGGGAGCCTCACTCTAGTATAATAAGATGATCCAACGGTGTGTTTGTGAAAATATGTATTTATGTGTACTCAGCGAATAAAACAAGCATTTCAGCTCACTGCAGGATCAATATATATTGAAACATTTGTTCTCTTTGTCCAGGACACATGCAGTTATATTTTCTTAATCCCTCCGTTGGATCATGTTATATTATAGGTGTGTTGGTTCAGTATTTTTTTCATGACTTTTAAGAACTTTTACACCGTCGAAATCCTTAACTAGTTCTGTGGCAAGCTATTGTAGAAAATCCTACTCCTATATATAGGTAAAACTGTGTCTATCATAGCTTGCCATAGAACTAGTTAAGGCTTGCTAAACATTTAACAGTTTAAAAGTAAGTAAAAAATTTGAAATAAATAGGGGAGCCTCACTCTAGTATAATAAGATGATCCAACGATGTGATTGTAAAAATATGCATTACGTGTACTCAGCGAATAAAACAAGCATTTCAGCTCACTGTAGGATCAATATATATTGAAACATTTGTTCTCTTTGTCCAGGACACATGCATTTATATTTTCTTAATCCCTCCGTTGGATCATGTTATATTATAGGTGTGTTGGTTCAGTATTTTTTTCATGATTTTAAAGAACTTTTACACCATCGAAATCCTTCACTAGTTCTATGGCAAGCTATTGTAGAAAATCCTACTCCTATATATAGGTAAAATTGTGTCTATCGTAGCTTGCCACAGAACTAGTTAAGGCTTGCTAAACATTTAACGATTTAAAAGTAAGTAAAAAAATACGAAATAAATAGGGGAGCCTCACTCTAGTATAATAAGTTGATCCAACGGTGTGATTGTGAAGATATGCATTTATGTGTACTCAGCGAATAAAACAAGCATTTCAGCTCACTGTAGGATCAATATATATTGAAACATTTGTTCTTTTTGTCCAGGACACATGCATTTATATTTTCTTAATCCCTCCGTTGGATCATGTTATATTATAGGTGTGTTGGTTCAGTATTTTTTTCATGATTTTAAAGAACTTTTACACCATCGAAATCCTTCACTAGTTCTATGGCAAGCTATTGTAGAAAATCCTACTCCTATATATAGGTAAAATTGTGTCTATCGTAGCTTGCCACAGAACTAGTTAAGGCTTGCTAAACATTTAACGATTTAAAAGTAAGTAAAAAAATACGAAATAAATAGGGGAGCCTCACTCTAGTATAATAAGTTGATCCAACGGTGTGATTGTGAAGATATGCATTTATGTGTACTCAGCGAATAAAACAAGCATTTCAGCTCACTGTAGGATCAATATATATTGAAACATTTGTTCTTTTTGTCCAGGACACATGCATTTATATTTTCTTAATCCCTCCGTTGGATCATGTTATATTATAGGTGTGTTGGTTCAGTATTTTTTTCATGATTTTAAAGAACTTTTACACCATCGAAATCCTTCACTAGTTCTATGGCAAGCTATTGTAGAAAATCCTACTCCTATATATAGGTAAAATTGTGTCTATCGTAGCTTGCCACAGAACTAGTTAAGGCTTGCTAAATATTTAACGATTTAAAAGTAAGTAAAAAAATACGAAATAAATAGGGGAGCCTCACTCTAGTATAATAAGATGATCCAACGGTGTGATTGTGAAAATATGCATTTATGTGTACTCAGCGAATAAAACAAGCATTTCAGCTCACTGCAGGATCAATATATATTGAAACATTTGTTCTTTTTGTCCAGGACACATGCAGTTATATTTTCTTAATCCCTCCGTTGGATCATGTTATATTATAGGTGTGTTGGTTCAGTATTTTTTTCATGATTTTTAAGAACTTTTACACCGTCGAAATCCTTAACTAGTTCTGTGGCAAGCTATTGTAGAAAATCCTACTCCTATATATAGGTAAAACTGTGTCTATCATAGCTTGCCACTGAACTAGTTAAGGCTTGCTAAACATTTAACGGTTTAAAAGTAAGTAAAAAATATGAAATAAATAGGGGAGCCTCACTCTGGTATAATAAGATGATCGAACGGTGTGATTGTGAAAATATGCATTTATGTGTACTCAGCGAAAAAAACAAGCATTTCAGCTCACTGCAGGATCAATATATATTGAAACATTTGTTCTTTTTGTCCAGGACACAGGCAGTTATATTTTCTTAATCCCTCCGTTGGATCATGTTATATTATAGGTGTGTCGGTTCAGTATTTTTTTCATGATTTTTAAGAACTTTTACACCGTCGAAATCCTTAACTAGTTCTGTGGCAAGCTATTGTAGAAAATCCTACTCCTATATATAGGTAAAACTGTGTCTATCATAGCTTGCCACAGAACTAGTTAAGGCTTGCTAAAAATTTAACAGTTTAATAGTAAGTAAAAAATATGAAATAAATAGGGGAGCCTCACTCTAGTATAATAAGATGATCCAACGATGTGATTGTAAAAATATGCATTACGTGTACTCAGCAAATAAAACAAGCATTTCAGCTCACTGCAGGATCAATATATATTGAAACATTTGTTCTCTTTGTCCAGGACACATGCATTTATATTTTCTTAATCCCTCCGTTGGATCATGTTATATTATAGGTGTGTTGGTTCAGTATTTTTTTCATGATTTTAAAGAACTTTTACACCGTCGAAATCCTTAACTAGTTCTATGGCAAGCTATTGTAGAAAATCTTACTCCTATATATAGGTAAAACTGTGTCTATCATAGCTTGCCACAGAACTAGTTAAGGCTTGCTAAACATTTAACGGTTTAAAAGTAAGTAAAAAATACGAAATAAATAGGGGAGCCTCACTCTAGTATAATAAGATGATCCAACGGTGTGATTGTGAAAATATGCATTAATGTGTACTCAGCGAAAAAAACAAGCATTTCAGCTCACTGCGGATCAATATATATTGACACATTTGTTCTTTTTGTCCAGGACACATGCAGTTATATTTTCTTAATCCCGCCGTTGGATCATGTTATATTATAGGTGTGTTGGTTCAATATTTTTTTCATGATTTTTAAGAACTTTTACACCGTCGAAATCCTTAACTAGTTCTGTGGCAAGCTATTGTAGAAAATCCTACTCCTATATATATATATATATATATATAGATATGTATATAGTGCCCGTGCGCTCAGCTCAGCTCACTGTGCTCTATTTTTTTGGGAGAGGTGTGTGAGAGGTGTGTTGTGCTCTAGCTCACCTCCTATGCACATGAGGTGTTCAATGAAATGCCCGAGCCACACTTAAGCTTTCTCCTCTCGAAGCTCCTTGTCCAAACTCCATTTTCCTCAAGATTTGTCTAGATTAGGCTGTCCATCCTGTCCCGTCCCTGTCCTCACCGTCATTGATCGCCCGCTCCGATCTTGTTGTCGGCACCACTGTGGTGAGCCTCTTATTATTATCTTCTTTCTAAAAGAAAAAAGTTCTTACTTGTATGATTTAGATAGATACTTGTGTAATTTTCTTACTTATTGTTATTTGTTATTATATAGTGCGATGGTTTTGGTATCCGCCTCCGTCGGCCCTCGTCCTGTCTATGATTCAGATGTGGTATATATACATTATGTTTTATAATTGTTAGTTTCATTTAGTGTTTACGACAATTATGCCGAGCAACTTGACATATTTTTTTATCTAGGAGGTATGTGAACCGGAAATTCGAACCGACCCTATTGTCGAGAGGTTAAATTTAGTTGAAGAAGAAAACAATTACTTGAAGGAAAAACTGAAAAAAATTGAGGAGGAGAAGATGATATTGGAGTTGCATGTTGCGGATGTCGTCGATGATCACAAGATCAAGATGGATGCACTGCGCTTGAAGATTGGAAAGATTAGAAAATATGCCATTCATACTGAGGCTTGGTATCATTATGCCGTTGGATCAATTGTTACCTTAGTTGCGATTATGATCGTATTTGTTGGTGCATTGAAATGTTTTAGATAGTTTCAATGTATGGTTTAATTAGATGCTCTGGAGAGCTATATGTTGTTCAATGAGAACTATGTATGTACTTTGGTTTTAATGTGATGATGAGCTTCTATTAATTTTGTTACTTCTGTATTCACGATGTTCTGTAATGGTTGTTGACACACTTAATTATATATAATGCATGCAGATGAACCGACAATGGATGTACGGTGACAGATGCACCTCCGAGTATATTAAGGGCGTGCATAATTTTCTCGAAGTGGCTGAGGCAAACAAGCAGAATGGTTTTATGTGTTGTCCATGCCCTATACCTAGGAATACGAAGTCTTACTCTGACCGGAAAATCCTTCATAGCCACCTGCTTTATAAGGGTTTCATGACACACTGTAATGTTTGGACCAAGCACGGAGAAACAAGGGTTATGATGGAAGACAACAAAGAAGAAGAGGATGATGACAACTATGTGCCCCATGAAGACGGTGATGCTGCAGCGGGGGAAGCTGAAGATTAAGAGGAACCAGACGATGTGCTGATGATGATCTTCGCCGGGTCATTGTTGATGCAAAGAGATAGTGCGAAAGTGTAAAGGAGAAGCTGAAGGTCGATCTCATGTTAGAGGATCACAAAAAAGGGTTTTACCCCAATTGCGAAGATGGCAACACAAAGCTCAGTACCACACTGGAATTGCTGCAGTGGAAGGCAGAGAATGGTCTACTTGACAAAGGATTTCAGATGCTACTGGAAATATTGAAGAAGAAGCTTCTAAAGATAACAAATTGCCCAAGAGTACGTACGCAGTAAAGAAGGTTGTATGCCCTCTAGGATTGGAGGTGCAGAAGATACATGTATGCCCTAATGACTGCATCCTCTACCGTGGTGCGTACGAGGATTTAAATGCATGGCCGGTATGCAGTGCATTGCAGTATAAGATCAGACGAGATGACGCTAGTGATGTTGACGGCGAGCGCCCCAGGAAGAGGGTTCCTGCCAAGGTGATGTGGTATGCTCCTATAATACCATGGTTGAAACATCTGTTTAGAAACAAAGAGCATGCCAAGTTGATGCGGTAGCACAGAGAGGACCGTAAGAAAGACGGGAAGTTGAGAGCACCCGCTGATGGGTCGCTGTGGAGAAAATTCAAGAGAAAGTACTAGGAGGACTTTGCAGGTGACGCAAGGAACGTATGGTTTGATTTAAGCGCGGATGGAATTAATCCTTTTGGGGAGCAGAGCAGCAATCATAGCACCTAGCCTGTGACTATGTATCTATAACCTTCCTCCTTGGTTGTGCATGAAGCGGCAGTTCATTATGATGCCAGTTCTCATCCAAGGCCCTAAGCAACCCGACAACGACATTGATGTGTACCTAAGGCCATTAGTTGAAGAACTTTTACAGCTGTGGTATGGAAATGGTGTACGTGTGTGGGATGAGCACAAACAACAGGAACTTGACCTACATGCATTGTTGTTTGTAACCATCAATAACTGGCCTGCTCTCAGTAACCTTTAAGGACAAATAAACAAGGATACCACGCATGCACGCACTGTTTAGATGACACTCAAAGTATATACCTGGACAAGTGCAGGAAGAATGTGTACCTGGGGCATCGTCGATTTCTTCCGACCAACCATCAATGTCGAAAGAAAGGCAAGCATTTCAAAGGCGAGGCAGATCACCGGAAGAAGCCCGCCGTCTGTACCGGTGATCACATACTTGCTATGGTTAATGATTTACAAGTAATCTTTAGAAAGGGTCCCGGCGGACTATCTGTTCTGAATGACGCTGAGGGATGCGCACCCATGTGGAAGAAGAAATCCATATTTTGGGACGTACCCTACTAGAAAGACCTAGAGATCCGCTCTTCAGTCACACTACAAGAAATATGTCAACTAGTGACCTTCTGTCAGTGACCCTGGAAGAATTGGTTATAGATCTATGACCATTTCAGACCAATTGGTCAAAAGCGGTTCGGGGGGCTCCAAACCCTAAACCATTGCGACCATTTTGGTCAGAAAGGTCGTAATTTCCTTACACGAAATGGTCACAAAGCAAACAGTGCTAGTCCGCTGCCTTATTTCTAGTTGTTAACAACCAATATAGATGGTCATAGCCTTGTAGATTGTGGTGGGTTGTGATGACTACGCACCATCTCATGAGTTTTGCCTATGTGTCATGTCCATGTGGCAGTTTTTGCCCTAGGTTGTGAAGCAACCTATATTTCTGTTATTCCAAAAATTCCCAAGAAATTCTCATAAATGTTTTGGATCATATCTTCATCAAATATGTCAAAAACATTCCTTGCCTAGTTCAAAAATAATTCAAAAATATTCATTTTCCTATTTTGTTCAAAGCAGCACTTTGTGAAGGAAGTACCACTTTGGCATGTCCAAATGGTATCCATTTTCTACAGTGCTTTCCTATGCCCAAATAAACATCCTCCACCAAATGCCAGCTCAATCCATTCATTATTTTGAGCCTAGCTTCAACATTCGTATTTATGTCCAGTGTGGTACTTTGTAAAGCAAGTACCACCTAGGCTCCTCCTTTTGAGGTGAAAATTTGTGAAGACGGTCTTCTTAGTAACTGATCATCCTCAGCCAAAACTCACGCCCATTAGCCATGTGCATTTCCCGTACCGCAAATCAAATACTTGGCTGCTTATTCATGTTTGAGCATCGATCGGTCTCCTCGTGAGAATCTTATGTTGTGATTTTCTTCCTAGCACCTACCTGGGGAGTGCCCAACCCACTAGACATGCCTAGGCCGCCCAGAACACATGGCAACACCACGGGCACGCGGTGACCACGCGACGGGCATGCGAGCCTACGCGCTCTAGTGTTGGGGCCCTCGGCCACCGTCCAAACCTCGATGTCTCGCCATCACACCATGTATTTCTGATTAAATAGATACTTATTTACCTAGAAATGATTTTTGGAAAAAATAAAGAGCAAACTATGAGGCAACTGCAGTTCAAATTTGACCCGCTTCCAACTGAATCGAGGGGAATTTGTCTTTTTCACTAGAGGTGGATCAAAATTTTTGACACCCAACCATTTTGTAAATTGTGCACTAAATATGGCCTAGTATTTTATAAAATTTATTAGGTACAATTTTGCAACAAATATATGGTAGGTCCTTCACAAAAAAAAATCATTTCAGGCACTCGGAAAATGGAAAATGGTTTTTTCGTCCAAAGAAAATGAAAACTTCCTTAGGCAACATTGTTTGCCATTCCAATATGCACCCTTGTGCACGATATGATATCATTTTAACAAACTATGCCATGAATGTGGCCATAAGATTGATCATTTGGCTTGAAAGCCATGAATCTTCACACTTCATAGCTCATTTCTGAGAACACTTTTTAAAAATAATTACCGTATTACAAGTTTATTATTTTTCCTGGAAACTTGGTCACATATAATGACACAATGTGAATGTTTTCCAATTTTTTGATTTTTTTTGAATTTTTTATGCCCGTCTCAAAATGCGGTCAAAACGGCGGGCTTGACCGTTCCTAGCTAGTGGTTGAATCTTGGAATTTTTTTGGTGTTTCTCTGATTAAATAGATACTTATGTACCTAGAAATGATTTTTGGAAAAAATAAATAACAAACTATGAGGCAGCTTTAGTTAAAATTTTGACCCGCTTCCAGCTGAATCGGCGGGAATTTGTCTTTTTCACCAGAGGTGGATCAAAACTTTTTACACCCAACCATTTGGTCAATTGTGCATTAAATATGGCCTAGTATTTTATAAAATTGATTAGGTCCAATTTTGCAACAAATATATGATAGGTCCTTCACAAAAAAAAACTCATTTCAGACACTCGGAAAATGGAAAATGATTTTCCGTGCAAAGAAAATGAAAACTCCCTTTGGCAACATTGTTTGGAATTCCAAGATGCACCCTTGTGCACAATATGAGATCATTTGAACAAACTATGCCATGAATGTGGCCATAAGATTGATCATTTGGCTTGAAAGCCATGAATCTTCACACTTGATAGGTCGTTTCCATGAAGACTTTTTTAAAATAATTACCGTATTACAAGTTTATAATTTTTCCTGGTAACTTGGTCACATATAATGACGCAATGCGAAGGTTTTCCAGTTTTTTGTTTTTTTTGAATTTTTTATGCCCGTTTCAAAATGCGGTCAAAACAGCGGGAATGACCGTTCCTAGCTAGTGGTTGAATATTGGAATTTTTTTGGTGTTTCTCTGATTAAATAGATACTTATGTACCTAGAAATTATTTTTGGAAAAAATAAAGAGCAAACTATGAGGTAGCTACAGTTCAAATTTGACCCGCTTCCTACTGAATCGGCGGAAATTTGTCTTTTTCACGAGAGGTGGATCAAAACTTTTTACACCCAACCATTTGGTCAATTGTGCATTAAAGATGGCTTAGTATTTTATAAAAATGATTTGGTCTAATTTTGCAAGAAATATATGGTAGGTCCTTCACAAAAAAAACTCATTTCGGGCACTCAAAAATGGAAAATGGTTCTTTCGTCCGAAGAAAAAGAAAACTTCCTTAGGCAACATTGTTTGGAATTCCAAGATGCACCCTTGTGCACAATATGAGATCATTCAAACAAACTATGCCATGAATGTGGCCATAAGATTGATCATTTGGCTTGAAAGCCATGAATCTTCACACACGATAGCTCATTTCTAAGAACAATTTTTAAAAGAATTGCCATATTACAAGTTTATTATTTTTCTTGGTAACTTGGTCACATATAGTGACACAATGCGAAGGTTTTCCAATTTTCTAATTTTTTTTGAATTTTTTATGCCCGTTTCAAAATGCGGTCAAAACGGCGGGAATGACCGTTCCTAGCTAGTAATTGAATCTTCGAATTTTTTTGATGTTTCTCTGATTAAATAGATACTTTTGTACCAAAAATTGATTTTTGAAAAAATAAATAACAAACTGTAAGGTAGCTGCAGTTCAAATTTGACCCATTTCCAGCTGGATCGGCGGAAATTTGTCTTTTTCATGAGAGGTGAATCAATACTTTTGACACCCAAGTATTTGGGCAATTATACATTAAGTATGTTCTAATATTTTATATAATTGATTTGGCCTAATTTTGCAACAAATATATTGTAGCTCCTTCAGAAAAAAATCCTTTTCGGCACTTGAAAAATGGAAAATGAATTTTTAATCAACCATGACCAATTTTTTAGTCAACTACGACCAATTTAAATGGTCATGACATCGTACCCGTGTGCTGCATTTTGATTGGTCTGTGGGTGTTTCACGCGGATCGTGGATCGAACACCGTCGGATGCTCGCGGATCCAGCGACAGTCCTCACCCCAAGCCCACCTAAGCCGAAACCCTAGTCCTTGTGGACATTTTCCATCCACCCCCCGTCTCCTTTCTTTCTCCCTCCCTCCCGCGACCCCAATCCCTCCCTCTTGCGACCTCCTATCCCCCGATCCCATCGGCCGGCGCGACCTACGCTCCACATCCTCCGGCCCCGCCAGCGACCTCCTACCCCAACGCCGGCGCGCGGCAGATCCAACCCAGCAGCCGCCCCTTCTCCCCCGTCTCCTCCTCCCATCAGATCCATCACCGCCGCCACCTCCTCATCTCCTCCTCCCTTCAGATCCATCCACCCGCTGCCGCCCCTTCTCCCCCGTCTCCTCCTCCCATCAGATCCATCGCCGCCGCCGCCACCTCCTCTTCTCCTCCTCCCTTCAGATCCATCCACCCGCTGCCGCCCCTTCTCCCCCAGACCAAGCAACCTCCTCTCCTCATGCAACGGAGACAACAGCGCCGCCGCCCAGCGACAACAGCGTTGCGGTTGGCTTGCTCGCCGGCGCGCGCGTGCGTGCTTCGAGGCGCGATGCTCCGTCGAGCTGGACGGACCATGGCGTGCGCGTGGCTTGCCTAGGGTTTGCGGGTGCAGCACTGCACGCCGTGTCTCCGGCCACCAGGACAGCGACGACGCGAATATCGGAGACCTCTCGGCCTCTCCCGGCCTCAAACACTCACCCGTAGCCCTCCCCGTGGCTAGGGCGGCGGCGCCTCCATCGTCAGCACGGCTCCGGCGACATTGGAGGCTCCTCCTCGACATCTGCCGCGCCCCCACACGCGGCTCAGCCCCTGGATGGTACTCGAGCTCCATCCCCTCCTATCTCTCTCTCTCTAATGTCTGCTCTGTTCTTTAACTGTATGTATGCAGGAGGAAGTTGTAGATAAACTGGACGGCAAGAATGGACGGCAAGGATGGATGGCGCCTGAGGAGGGGGTGCTGGACGACAAGGAGGAAGTTGTAGGTGAGCTCGTCCCCTCCTCTCTGCTCTATTAATTTGCTAGTACTAGGATTGGCCATTGCTTCTCTGGTGTTAGAATTTGGCACTGAACCTCGTGTGGGTTGGATTGATTTTGCACAAAGAGCCTAACAACATATCAGAACTGAATCATCTTTTTAGGTTCGCTGGAATGCATCAGTATAGCAAACCAAACACATCATGCATCACAACAAAGAGCCTACCAGAAGTTTTGCTCTACTCCTTGCTAGTTTTGTAATTAGATGCATTTTGTAGATAAACTGTTGGCCATCTATGATGGATTTACAGTGCTAATTTGGTTGTATAGCCTTTCCGAGAACCGGCAAGGATACTTCAAACATTATTTTTCTATTACAATGGTTTCATTAATCTGGTCTCAAAGTTCAGTTTAGTTGGTTCAGTTTTGTAGTTTAACTGATATCATTTGCCACATGCACTGTCTTACAATGATTTACAATTCACCGATATGCTCACAAATGGACAGCATCAATGATATGCTCTCAAATTTGTTTTCCAAAATATTGACAGGAGCATTGCTCTTTCTGTTAGTAGAAAATAGGAAGTTTATATACAATTTCAGTACAGGGGCCAACCCCTAGCACCTTGGTACACAACCCAGATCATCAATGAGTATTCTGCTCACATTTTGACATGCATAAATGACCTCCTCTTAAATTGATAACATAAAGTTACGATCTCAGATAAATTTGAGTTCTGCATGTTTGCTTCTTCTTTATTTCAGTATTTCTTGCTTGCAATTTTGCTTCTTCTTTCTGCTGAAGCAGGTGAGTTGATTTTCTGCTCTTAGTTTCCGTAGCAATTAGAGGAGGAGTTGGTGCTGAGAACTGGACATGATGTGCTTTGATTCGTAATCTACAGTGCCCTTGATCTCAGGTGCGTGATCTGCAATGACCTAGCTTGTTTGTTCTGACTAAATTCAGTTAGAACAAGTTAAGCTTTAGACTACATATAAGAAAAGAATAAAAACAGACTCCTAAATTCAGTTAGAACAAGTTGAGTACTTGGAGTATATTCAGCGCCCTTGCTTGTTTGTTCTGACTAAATTCTGTTGCCTCGCTTTGCTGTTTGTTTCTCCTGTAGTGTACATTATATTACTTGGTTTGTTGTTTGCAATGCTGCCTGCGTGCTACTGTCTAGTTTGCTGCTGCTTTTCGTGCTTCACTGAATTTCAGGATTGGGGTGTGTTTTCTGAATTTTCGTGCTTGTTATGATGCAGTATGCTTCGACGGGATTGAGGTGGAGGCCAGCAGCTAGGAGCTGAGCAGCTGTACAGAGCCGGAGGTAAGATTGAGGTGGACCAGATTGCTAATTTCTACCCATATAGTACATGTTCGTTGTTTGCTAGAGAGCTGAGAGCTACCCAGTGCAAAGATGATGAATCCCAGCTTGTACAAATAAATGAATGATAAGCAGGCTAAGCAACATAATAACCAGGCTTCAGTTGTCTCCTAATTGCTATCCAGTACAGTACATGAACAGATTTACATATTTGTTGAACTTCTCAATGCATGTACTATGTAGGCTTGAGACTGAGTTGCTTCTCAGGGTCAAGCTGGTGGGAGGGGTTTAGTGCATCCATGGTACTTGATATTAGATGTATTTTTTGTTATTATTATTAAGGAATGGGCAGCTAGTGATCTGTGTGGTTCTAGTGAATGGGCAGCTGCAGATGTAGACTACAGTGATGTGCACCGATAGTACTGCAGTAGTAGCAACAGACTAGCCCAGCTCTGAAGAAAAGCTTGTAACAAAATTGATGCATATGATTAAACTGATCCCAAGCAACATGATCTTTTTCTTGCTCCGAGATCCCAAGTGTGGTGTTGTACTTTTGTTGTGCTTGATTGATGTCCTGCTAGCTGCTACTATTAATTGTTACTGCCATGATGTTAACACTGCTTAGAATATGTTCCGCGCCTTAATTCTAGTAGTATTTGTTGTCAAAAGCATGATTGTATTGTGAGCCATCAATTTCTTGGAGTCTTCTTAGAGCTTGCTGGCATTAGGATCGACCCCTAGCTGCTTGTGTATTTGTTTATTATTTTGTTCAATATTCTTTTCCTAGCTATTGTATGTTTGAGGATATTGCTTTCATTCTAAATTCACAGCCATGATAATGATCGTTTCCTGTCTTTTACAGGAGCTCCAGGCTCAAGAAGTTGGAAAAAGGGAACACTTCATCTTTGTAGCTAATTATATGTTCCTGGATGATGTGAATGGCTGTTATAGTATTTCATAGCAGCACTGTTGTAGTTGTTCTAAATTCCTGGATGATGTGAACTATGGCATGATTGTAATATATATAATATACTCATTTTGGTCGCCATTTATGAAAATTTGTGTGATTGGGGCTCTCTGGACCAAAATACTGGTTACTTTATTGTTGATATGTCGGAAATGAAACATATACTATTTGGGCCCTAAAAAGGCCACAAATCAAACAATTCAGGAAAAATGAACAAAATTACTAAAATAATCAATTGTGAAAAGGCGATGGCCAAGTAAATAAAAAGGCTTAGGCCCAAAAATGAAATAGATCACAAAAAGGCCATGATCCATGAAATAAAAAGGCCAAATTGTTGGGCCAGGCCCATGTAGCTAGAGAAAATATAATAGAGAAAATATATAGTAAAAGGCCGAATTCTTGGGCTAGGCCCATGTAGAAAACCGAATTGGACCGGGCTAAATCTTGTGCCACATCAGCTTGCCATGTTGGATGCCTGCGTGGCCTGGGGAGGTTGCTAGTGACCAAAACGCCATGGTGGACATATTTTGGTCATAAACGTCTTCGACCATTCCAGAAGAAAGGTCGCTATAGTCAGTTTACGACCGCCAGCTTTTGACCTTCTGTTTTTGGTCAAAAAAAGGTCGCAAATGAAAAACAATGACCTTTCAGTGACCAATAGTCAAGGTCACAAGTTGACATATTTCTTGTAGTGTCAACGTGATGCACGTGAAGAAGAATCTTTGCGTGAAGCTGCTATGCTTCTTGGGCATGTATGGGAAGACAAAAGATACACCGGAGGCACGGGAGGACCAGCAACCACTAGTGCAGGATGCTGCTAACGCGACACTACGATCAGAGATCTTTTGACGAAACTGTGTGCGATGCTTTAATCGCAAATGGTGGTGTAAAAAAACCATCAAAAATGGTGCAAAACATTTGTGATGACGGATGCATCAAACATGGTTCAGATTTTAGTTCCATGTGTGATGTAGGGCATACGGTTCAGTGCAATTAACCGTTTGTGATAAGGAGGAACAAAAGAAACGAGCAGCTAGATGAAGGTCTGTGCGATAAACAGCATACAGTTCACTAGGACGAACTGTTTGTGATTAGGTAACACAAAAGAAACGGTCAGCCAGATCAAGGTGTGTGCAATATACGGCATGCGGTGCACGGAGATGAACTATTTGTCTTGAGACAAGAGAACATAAATGGTCGAATATAACAAGATGTGTGTGATATGCGGCAAATAGGTCTGTAATCAGAAATGTGTGCGAAGACCGATAATAACACAGACCATTGTTGCTAATAAGACGTGTGTGTTATGCGATGGGATTGCATACATAATAACAACATATATATACACACTTACAAGGACATGGTTGCATAACCAAATTAAACATCCACTTACATAGGTGGCTACTATAACCATGGCATTTGCACACACCAAAGTAAACTATTACATGCATAATTACATAGGTGGCTACTACACACATGCCGTTTCCACACACGAAAGTAATCTATATATTACATGCATGATTAACTAGCATAAACGATCATCTGGTCATCATCTACTGCTTGTGACGCTTGCTCTGCTTGTGGCTCGATCCGGGCTCGTCGATTTTGGTAACGAGGCACTTCCTCATGTCAACGATCCGCCTGTCCATCTCGTAGCATGAGTAGACACTCTTGGCCGTGAACCTGATGTGAGGTTCATCCAGTTGCCGCATCCAGGCCCTGTGCCAGGGTACAGGACTTGTTCTCTAGGCATCCTACTTCATTTTTTCGTAGTAGGGGTCGATGATGGCCGAGGCGAGTTCAACCAGGGAGTCCTTCATGCTGCCACAAACCCTGTAGTGCTCACAGATTTCAACAAGGTTCTTGCAGGCCAAGCCCGTAACCCTGAGCACTTTTACATCGTCGGTGGTTTCCACCGTAGCGAACTTGTAGTCGGTGCTATTGACAAACCTGGCGAAACGGACGCAAGGCACTTTGGCTATGCAGTAGTGGTAGATGAGGACATGATGACACACGCACAACTGGGCGAGGACAACCTTCTGATCTTCGCCCGGAACACCGACGATGCACGGGACACTACTAGGGAAAAGCCTAGCAGCAGCGCGGGTTTTGGGCCTATTAGTAGCGCGGGGCCCGGCGCTACTAATAAGGCGCTACAGCTAACGTATAGCAGTAGCGCGGGTGCCACCCGCGCTACTACTACGTCCGTTAGTAGTAGCGTGGGTAAAAACCCACGCTACTACTAATCTCTAATTTTTGATTTTTTTTGAATTTTTTTGAATTTGTTTTTCAATTTTTCCCTAATTTTCAAATTTCTGAATTATTAACCTCAGATCTCTAATCACCCCTCATCGCTGCTCAATTTAATCTCTAATCTCTAATCACCCCTCATCATTCCAAATCATCTAACTTCTCGGACGGTCACCCATCCTCTCACTACTCCAGCATGAGCACGCTTAACTTCCAGGTTCTATTCTCCCTCGTTTCCAAGTCTGCACTTGTTGTTTTTCTGACAATAGTAAGATGTCAATCCATTAACCTCAGGAATTTAGCTTGAGCATGAAGTCACACATTTCACTGTTGGAGCTTGAATATTTAGTTTGACCATTGTTTGATCATAGTTTGACCATAGTTTGACCATATTTTACCAAATTAGGAAAAACTGAAATAATTATTTAGTAACACTAATATTCTTGAATAATTAGTTTGACCATAGTTTGACCAGATTTAACAAAAATAAAAAAAATCTGAAATTTGATGAATTTTTTTGCCTCCAGATCTTGAAAGCCCCGTAATTTTTTCGGTTAGGTTTTTGAGGATTTTGAAAATGTTTAACGGGGTAAAAAACTTTTTCATCCGAGTTAGTATGCAAAAGTTATGCCCATTTTTACAAATTCTCGAGAGATATTGCAAATAAAGTCGAAATTCATATTTGCAAATTTTCCCAACGACTAGACCACATATCACATGGGAAACTTATTTTCTTTTATTTTTTTGACATTTTCATCATTTTCTTTTATTTTTTTTAAAACTGAAAAGGTGATCCACACGCGGGAGGGGGGGGGGGGGGTAGAGTTTGAAAATGGGACCTTTAGTACCGGTTGGTGGCTCAAACCGGGACTAAAGGTCTAACCTTTAGTACTAATATTTAGTAACACTAATATTCTTGAATAATTATTTAGTAACACTAATACTTCTTGAATAAGTAGTTTCACCACAGTTTGACCAGATTTGACCAAAATTGAAAAAAAAACTGAAATCGTATGCAAAAGTTATATTATACGTTTTTTTGAAGTTTCCTTGTAGAATAACTTTCTTCCATAGGCCGCCAAATTTGACTAGATTTACCAGATTTGACCATCTTGAATAACTTTTCTTCCTTTTAGAATTTGAGGATTCTAAAAATCGCAAACAAGCCATAGGCCGCAAAAATGGATGCGGATTTTCGTGCTGAACATTTTGATATATTATACGTTTTTTCTGACATCGTATGCAAAAGTTATAGCCGCTTTACATTTTCCCTACACTTTTGGAAAACATGTCGTAGTACATGTAGTAACATAACTACATCTCGAAGGATTTTAATTTTTGAAGTTTTTATCATTTTCTTTTGCTTTTTACAAAACTGAAAGGCGATCCACGAGGGGTAGAGTTTAAAAAACCCAGTATTTAGTAGTAGCGCGGGTTTTTACCCCTCGCTACTACTATGGCATGTCCCCAAGGGGCACGGTTGAGACCGATTAGTAGTAGCGAGGGGTAAAAACCCGCGCTACTACTATGGCATGGTCCAGGGGCACGGTAGAGACCACTTAGTAGTACTGAGGGGTAAAAACCAACGCTACTGCTATCAACTTACTAGTAGCAAGGTTTAAAAACCCGCGCTACTACTATGGCATGTCCCGGGGGCACGGTAGAGACCGCTTAGTAGTAGCGAGGGTTAAAAACCCGCGCTACTGCTATCAACTTAGTAGTAGCGAGGTTTAAAAACCTACGCTACTAGTAAGTAGCAGTAGCGAGGGTTTTTAACCCTCGCTACTAGTAACTTTCTGTGTATAAGCTTTTCCCTAGTAGTGGGAGGTCGATGCCGACCACCTTGTACTTGTCTCCAGCAAGCAACTACTCAACGGTGTTGATGTAGTTGTCCACCATGGCCGGGTCGATGGTGTACACCACCGAGAGATCCATCTCCCTCGCGTGGGTCTCCACTTAATGCTCGCCGAACTCCATTGGAGCGCCGCTAGATATCCCCTCTCTATGTGTCGTCGTGGGTGTGCTTGTTGTGTTGTGGGGCGCGATCGAAAGGTTGAAGAGACTAAGGTTATAATGACTACGGGAATTAAAGGGGAAGCCGGACGGCCTGGAATATCGATCGGCATGCCCTGATGGCAGTTCTAATTCGCAGCGCATAACTCCATCGTGCCGCACGTAACTGCATCGCGTGGAAACGCGCGCGTTGCAACCGCATGCATATGGGGCCCCCGACGTGAACGTGTGCAGGCCCAACCAATGGCAGAGCACGCGCGGAGGGACGCGAGCAGAGCGCTCCATGGTTACCGCAACAACAAGCAACCATATATATATATATATATGCATATAGCAGTTGAACACGCAAGGAAAAGCTTTCCACAACCCGAGCGCGCCGGCGGACGCGAGCAGAGCGCCTAAAGGCGAGCACAGCGCACTGCGGCACCTAACGGCGAGCTGAGCTTGCTGAGGGACGGGAGTGGAGGCCAGCGCCGTGTATGTTGTGGGCAAACGCTTGTCGGTATATAACCTCATATTTAACCAACAAAATGTTAATGCATGTTACAAAAATTATATAACTGGAAACTATGTTCAAATACCAATCCGACGATATAATCTTTGGCGACATGCATTCGTATTTTATTAATTAAATCGTACTTATAAACCAGGACGGGTGTATAGTAGTTAATTAAATCGCAAACATTTTTTTTATTAAACGTATGTGTACATGTCCTTTTGTCCTTCTCTCGCATGTCTTGTCACCCTGCTGCTGCGGACGGTTCGAGCGCAAGCTTGAGCAACGCGTGAGGGCGTTCTTTCGGCCAAACGGTGCTGAGCCCGTTCCCGTGCAACCTCACAGGTTCCCGCACAAGCTTCCCGCCCGGCTAGGTGAAATCCCTAAAAATCCCAATGCTTATCAACCTACTATATAAACCCTCACGGCCGACGAGTCATGCGTCACATTTTCCCCTCCCTCCCTGTAGCTTATGTCGTCTGCTTCTCCCAAAATCGACAATGGCACCAGACCGTCGTCGTCGCTCAGTCACTCCGCCATCATCAAAGCACAGCTCCAGCTGGGAGGCTACACCGCGGCGGCGGCGCAGTCCCCGGTGTAGTGTAGTGCGCGCGGTGTCCCAGTTGGGTGTGCGCAGAACATGCACCACACGCTCGGCTGCCGGTGCCCATCGGTAGCTATTGCCGGTCGCCGTTGCCGCCACAACTCCGTCGAAAGCCAGGGCCATCGCCCGCTCCGCCGCCGCGGCCCGAAGGCGGGAGGTGGTCGTCGTGGCCGCCACCCCACTGCCGGCCACCGTGGCCATCACCCGCTCTGCCACCGTGGCCCGAAGGCGGGAGGTGGTGGTCGTGGCCGCCACCCCATCATCATCCGCCATGGCCGCCAGCCCACCATCGACCGCCGGCATCATCACCCGCTCCGCCATCACCGGCCATAGGAGGGAGGCGGAGGTGGAGTGTCGGTGTCAAAACCTATAGATCTTGGGTAGGGGGCATAAGCTGCACGTCTAAGGATCAATGGTAACTATGGAGAAGGGACACGGTATTTACCCAGGTTTGGGCCCTCTTGATGGAGGTAAAACCCTACTCCTGCTTGATTATATTCGAGGGTATAGAGATTACAAGAGCTGATCTACCTCGAGATTGATTCAGCTAACCCTAGAGTAGCTAGCCTAGCAATGTTGTGATGATGATCCTGCCTCCGATCTATCCTCTGGTTTATATAGACACCGGAGGGGCCTAGGGTCGTATAAAGTCAGTTTTACAGAAAGGAATAACATATCTGGACACCTATACTTGCCATCCACACATACGGGAGTCCTCACCGGACACAAGAGTTAATCTCCTGTCTTGTATCTTGACGATCCATCAGTCCGGCCCATGTCAATAGACCATACGCCCGAGGACCCCCTAGTCCAGGACTCCCTCAGTAGCCCCTGAACTAGTCTTCAATGATGATATATTCGGCGTTCAGATTGTCTTCGGCACTGCAAGGCGGGTTCATTGAACAGTACACCTCGGCTTTCCTCTGTAAAAGAATTGTATCCGGATTTTTATAATAAACACAACCCTTAGCCGCAAAGACATGATATAAATAAGAATAATGTCTTTTATTGACAACCCTTTCAATGAAGCGTCAGACTTGACCCTTTGATATTTCGAACCGTTTTCCCGTCCTGCGTTCCGTGTTTCGAGGACACACCTCATTGGCACGTCTTGTCAAAACAGAGATCATGCCCGCTTAATACGGGATTGTGGTTCAACGATATTTGGGTAATCCAACCGTTCGCGGCGCACGCCTTCATCGGGAATAGGCGAGATTCAAAGCATGCGTGGGGGGGGGGGGTTGGCATTTTTACCACCTATAAGAAGACAACAGATCCTCGCTTTTCCCCCACCTTCATATCTCCAAAGCCTTCCATTTTCCCAAACTCTCTGCGCCCACAAAATTCCCGTCTTTCTCCCCGCCACCGCCACCTTCTCCGACCATGGTCAGAGCTGGCTCTAAGGGCAAATGGGAGGCCTCCTCCGAGACAGAGAAGGAGATAGAAGATCTCTGGAGCGCGGGGTACTTCACTGCCAAAATACAGCACAGGCTTCCCCCCAAAGGTCAAATCATCCCCATTTTGGAACCCGGCGAATGGGTCGTCTTCCTTCCCCACTTCATTAAGGTCTTAGATTTTCCTCTCCACCCGTTCGTTCGGGGAATCTTGTACTACTACGGGCAAGATTTCCATGATCTAGCCTCGAACTCCTTCCTCCATATCTCGGCGTTCATTGTCATATGTGAGGCTCTCCTCCGCGTCCACCCACACTTCGACCTATGGCTCAAGGTCTTCAATGTGAAGCCAAAGGTGTTCGACGGGCAACACACAGACTATGGTGGAGCCATGATCAACAAGATGCAGAACACCGCATGGCCCAAGGGGGATTTTGTGGAAACCGTAAGGGTTTGGCAGAAGGAGTGGTTCTATATCACCGAGCCGCGCCGCACTAAGTGGGCGACCATACCGGAGTTCAGATCCGATCCCCCCACGAGGCTCACCTCCTGGAACACGAAGGGCCTCGACTGGGGGCTCCAAATGGAGGTGCTAGTGCTGCAAATGCGCATCACCAACATGCTGGGGAAGGACGTTGGTGTAACCAACGTGGTTAAAATCATGCTCTTCCGCTGCATCCTCCCCTGCCAGCGTTGGGCCGCCCCATGTGGGAATTCAAGCCGGAGGAACCACGTACACTACAACGCTTCTTCGACACCACACATGAAGGAATGTGGAAGCTACTGTTCAAGGCGCAGAAGAGCAACTGGCCCCTGGAGACTGAAGACACCGGCCTTAATGCCGCGCATCCGGATTCCCTAGTAAGTATTCGATATATCCGAAGACATACCCAGTTTATATGCACATCCGGTTTATGCCGAACTCATCAGTCCATCGTTTCATTATAGGGTTGGACCAAGAAGTCAGGGCGGATCAAGTGTACGGCGCCACTGCCCGAAAATCCAGTCACCCCTCAACTGGAGGAGATGCTGGTCCCGGCGCCTTATCAGCCACTAGAGAAGAAGGCCAAGAAGAAGAGCAAGGGGCCCAAAAGCAGGCCCCATCACAAAGGCCCTCCGGAAGCTATGTCTGGAGAGATCGAGCCCATCTCCTCTCATGAGGAAGATGAGGACGAAGAGGAAGAAGAGGAGGAAGAAGAGGAGGAGGAGAGTGAGCCCCCTCTCAGGACGAGAAGGGGAAATAGGATAGCCCCCGAGAACTTGGAGGGGGCTATGCCGAAGAAGGGACGGGTTTTCCTCTCGGACAGTTCAGACTCATGGTCCAAACCTTGCCCAAAGAGGGTTCAAAGGGACAAACCCACGGCTGAGACTTAAGTATCGGAGAACTAACCCATCCCATTATCACCTTAATCTGCCTCTATCATTCTGAATTCTTTTTATGCCTTTCAACCCTCCACGTATGATCCTGATCCCCTCTTCCTCGGAGGGGAACTCTCTAGCCCCTGGAGAGGTGGAGAGTGACGGACCACCTCGCGCTCCTTCACCCCCTGCGATGGAGGACATCGAGGTGTCATCTCAAAGGCCGTCTCCAGGCCGGGGAGGTGCGGGCGAGACCATCCAGAAGTTGCCCTTGGACAACACTTCGGGCACCACAAAGCGGGGTACGGCGGCCCCTATCACCTTCGAGGGTGGGGGACTTCAACAGCCCGAACCCTCACCAACCACCGACCCGGAGACCAGTAAGGTTTCGGGTTTGGACCAACACCCCCTTATGAAAGAGGGGGAGGATCAGGAGCTCCGTCGGCGGCCTCTGCTAACCCGGAGGCCGCTGACACGATGCGAGAGGCACTGCAACGTGCCTCAGTTATTGAGGAACACCGCACCCTTATGGGTGCGGTCAGGGAGAAGGTTCAGTCCACAAATAGTGGGCTGACAGAAGCTTTCCACAACCTACTGACAGGCTTCGAGGTAAGTTACATGATATCCTTCACAAGTATTTTGTATATGTATGTGTGAGGCGAGAGCCCATGACTAGACAGTAGCCCCTGAGACTATGTCCGGATTAGAATAATCCGAACAGAGGATCATAAAATAGGCATATAAAGTGCTGTATATGTCAGTTGACAGGCTTCGAAGCTGGCGGCTACTGCCCAAGCGTCAGAATTTGCCAAGCTCAATTGAAAGCTTCAGCTATCTGATGAGGAACTCGATCGCACCAACAAGTGGTTTAACGAAACCCAAGGTATGCGGCAGTCCAGCAGATCCGAAAATTATTTTCGAGTATAATTGATATATAACTAACCAAAAATGTTATGCACATACTTTCAGTTGGTGCAGCCAAGGTCGAGTCCCTCAAAGGCGCCCTTGCCACGACCACGAAGGAGGCAGAGGCGAACAAGGTGGCCGCATACAAAGCGGCCAAAGAGTTAGAGGAAGAGCAGGCCACCCGCCGAAACATGAGGTGCGCATGGGAGAAGTCAAGCAGGAGCTCAAGGACGCCATCTCAAGTTGTGAGTCCTTAGAGCAGAAGAGTTCGGAGCAGGCATCTGAGCTCTCAAAAGCTCTTGAGAGCCTGCAAGAGGACCGGGTTGACGCCCAGGGCGCTCGCCGAGAGATCCAAGAGGCAAAGAAACTTGCGGCTGGTAAGGCCTTTATCATGTAGAGTAGATATACGAGTAATATGTATATTTTACTAACCAAAGTTGAAGTTCTCCAGGCGCCTTTGCCGACCTGCCGAGGAGTATTGCGGATGCTACCGCATTCTTTTGAGCTGAAGAGGGGAGCTCGACAGAGAAGCTGTTCTGGTCACAATACCTTGCACTAGAACATTCGATGCCCCTTAGTGACCAGCTGAAGTAGCTGCCCAAGCTACACCAGGTGGCGGGACTGGCCATGAAGGACATAATAGTCCGTTTGTGGCCGGCCGAGCCCATACCCAGCAGTCACTTTGGACTTGTGAAGCGGCTGATGGATGCGCTTCCTCATATCAAGGTCCTCAAGCAGTCTTCCTGCATAGAAGGTGCCCAGATGGCCTTCGCCCGCATAAAGATGCAATGGGCAAAGATGAAGGCCACCGAGATTGCCACCGCAGGGCCACCTGAAGGCAAGGAGCACCGGCGGCCGAAGAAGTACTTTGATGAGGTCCTCGAGGGAGCTCGCATTGTAGAGGGCCAGTGCTCAAAAGACGTTATATTTGAGTAGTTGAGTCCGATTTGTAAGAGTTATGTAAGGAACACATTGTATAAAAAATGGTATCCTATTTCATGAGTAGTTTATCCTCCTATTGTGGACGTTTATATGTCTGAAAGTTTACCAATCGTCGGCTTTAGTCCCACGTAAATATTATGGGGGTGTTAGGTATCGCACGTCCGCACTTTATCCAGCATCTGGGTCCAATATAGGAGGCGTCGTGCGAGGTGAACTGGGCAATCAGACTATGCGGCATTAGTACTTTCACTTAGCCATAAGAGTCCAAGGGTGGGGCTAAGTACTTGCCCCATGTTGCATGATCGACAATCCAGAGTATGGTGTCCTTTGCAACATGGCTGGTAAAGACCCAGCCCCTCGGATAATACTGCATAAATCGCAAACGATTCATAGCATAACACTAAGTCATCAGATCGCCAACCCGCTCTCACCTTATCATGACAGTCAGTTTTCAGCTTTCTCTAGTGAGGTACTTAACCGGATGAGCCGGAAATACAATCGCAGTAGTTCTCCCTTTACTACCTTAGCCAAACTTGCGGAACGTAAGGTGGCAAACACAGGAGCGGGCAACCCAACTATTGACCAAAGACATGATTCAAAGCGGATGCATATAATGCAATATCCAGGACGCCGAAGAGTTCCCTATAGGTATTCAGACTTTTAAGGGTTGGCGGGGCCGACCATAGCCCTTGGTAAATAGGCCACGCCGAAGCATGTATATCCATCGAAAATAAGGAGGGGATACAGATGAAAAATAATGTGAGTGATCATCTGCTTCCTTTATAACCTTATCACTACGTCGAGGCATGTTTCGACAGATAATGCCATTATAGGATCGAAAGTATGTCTAGAGGGGGAGTGATTAGACTACTTGACCAAATAAAAACTTAACCTTTTCCCAATTTTAATTCTTCGCAGATTTTAGCAACTTAGCACTAGTCAAGCAATCAACCTAACACATGCAATTCGAAGAGTATAGCAGCGGAATATAAATCATTGCATATGAAGGTAAAGGCAGGAGTTTGGAGGGAGCAAACTCAATTGTAGACACTGAGATTTTTGGCGTGGTCCCGATAGGTCGTGCTATGGTACATCCACATTGATGGAGACTTTAACCCATGAAGGGTAATGGCGGCGCGAGTCCACGAAGGGCTCCACCCACGAAGGGTCCACGAAGAAGCAACCTTGTCTATCCCACCATGGCCATCGCTCACAAAGGACTTGCCTCACTCGGGTAGATCTTCACGAAGTAGACGATCTCCTTTCCCTTACAAACTTCTATGTTAAACTCCAGAATCTTGATGGAGGCTCCCAAGTGACACCTAACCAATCTAGGAGACACCACTCTCCAAAAGGTAATAGATGGTGTGTTGATGATGAACTCCTTGCTCTTGTGCTTCAAATGATAGTCTCCCCAACACTCAACTCTCTCTCACAGATTTGGCTATGGTGGAAAGATGATTTGGGTGGAAAGCAACTTGGGGAAGGCTAGAGATCAAGATTCATATGGTGGGATTGGAATGTCTTTGTCTCAACACATGAGTAGGTGGTTCTCTCTCAGAAAATGAGTAGTGGAAGTGTAGGTATGTTCTGATGGCTCTCTCCATGTATGAAGAGTGGGTGGAGGGGTATGTATAGCATCCACACAAAATCTAACCGTTACACACAGATTCCCAAACTTGGTGGGACCGAATGGTGAGACTTGATCAGACCGATTCAGTTAAAAAATGTGAACGCTAGGATTTTCGGTGGGACCGATACAATAGTTTCCCCTTTATGAAAGAGGGGGGAGGAGCAGGAGCTCCGACGGAGGCCTCTGCTAACCTGAAGGCCGCTGACACGATGCGGGAGGCACTGCAACGTGCCTCAGTTATTGAGGAACACCGCACCCTTATGGGTGCGGGTAGGGAGAAGGTTCAGTCCGCGAATAGTGGGCTGACAGAAGCTTTCCACAACCTACTGACAGGCTTCGAGGTAAGTTACATGATATCCTTCACAAGTATTTTGTATATGTATGTGTGAGGCGAGAGACCATGACTAGGCAGTAGCCCCTGAGACTATGTCCGGATTGGAATAATTCGAACAGAGGATCATAAAACAGGCATATAAAGCACTGTATATGTCAGTTGCCAGGCTTCGAAACTGGCGGCTACTGCCCAAGCCTCAGAAATTGCCGAGCTCAATTGAAAGCTTCGGCTATCTGATGAGGAACTTGATCGCACCAACAAGCAGTTTAATGAAACCCAAGGTATGCGGCAGTCCAGCAGATCCAAAATTTATTTTCGAGTATAATTGGTATATAACTGACCAAAAATGTTATGTACATACTTTAAGTTGGCGCAGCCGAGGTCGAGTCCCTCAAAGGCGCCCTTGCCACGACCAAGAAGGAGGCAGAGACAAACAAGGTGGCCGCAGACAAAGCGGCCAAAGAGTTAGAGGAAGAGCAGGCCACCCACCGAAACATGAGTTGCGGGTGGGAGAAGTCAAGCAAGAGCTCAAGGACGCCATCTCAAGTTGTCAGTCCTTAGAGCAGAAGAGTTCGGAGCAGGCATCCGAGCTCTCAAAAGCTCTTGAGAGCCTGCAAGAGGACCGAGTTGACGCCCAGGGCGCTCACCGAGAGATCCAAGAGGTGAAGAAAATTGCGGCTAGTAAGGCCTTTATCATGTAGAGTAGATATACGAGTAAGAGGTATATTTTACTAACCAAAATTGAAGTTTTCCAAGCGCCTTTGCCGACCTGCCGAGGAGTATTGCGAATGCTGCCGCATTCTTCCGAGCTGAAGAGGGAAGCTCGACAGAGAAGTTATTCTGGTCACAATACCTTGCACCAGAACATCCAGTGCCCCTTAGTGACCAACTGAAGCAGCTGCCCAAGCTGCACCAGGTGGCGGGACTGGCCATGAAGGACATAATAGTCCATTTGTGGCTGGCCGAGCCCATACCCAGCAGTCACTTCAGACTCGTGAAGCGGCTGGTGGATGCGCTTCCTCGTATCGAGGCCCTCAAGAAGTCTTCCTGCATAGAAGGTGCCCGGATGGCCTTTGCCCGCATCAAGATGCAATGGGCGAATATGAAGGCCACCGAGATTGCCACCGCAGGGCCACCTGAAGGCAAGGAGCACCGACGGCCGGAGAAGTACTTTGATGAGGTCCTCGAGGGAGCTCGCATTGTAGAGGGCCAGTGTTCAAAAGATGTTATATTTGAGTAGTTGAGTCCGGTTTGTAAGAGTTATGTAAGGAACACATTGTATAAAAAATGGTATCCTATTTCATGAGAAGTTTATCCTCCTATTATGGTCGTTTATATGTCTGAAAGTTTACCAGTCGTCGGCTTCAGCCCCACGTAAATATTACGGGGGTGTTCGGTATCGCACGTCTGCACTTTATCCAGCATCTTGGTCCAATAAAGGAGGCGTCGTGCAAGGTGAACTAGGCAATCAGACTATGCGGCTTTAGTACTTTCACTTAGCCATAACAGTCCAAGGGTGGGGCTAAGTACTAGCCCCGTGTTGCATGATCGACAATCCAGAGTACGGTGTCCTTTGCAACGTGGCTGGTAAAGACCCAGCCCCTCGTATAATACTGCATAAATCGCGAACGATTTGTAGCATAACACTAAGTCATCGGATCGCTAACCCGCTCTCTCCTTATCATGACAGTCAGTTTTTGGCTTTCTCTACTGAGGTACTTAACCGAATGAGCGGGAAATACAATCGCAGTAGTTCTCCCTTTACTACCTTAGCCAAACTTGCGGAATGTAAGGTGGCAAACACAGGAGCGGGCAACCCAACTATTGACCAAAGACATGATTCAGAGCAGATGCATATAATGCAACTATAGGTATTCAAACTTTTAAGGGTTGGCGGGGCCGACCATAGCCCCTGGTAAACAGGCCACGCCGAAGCATGTATATCCATCGAAAATAAGGAGGGGATACGGATGAAAAATAATGTGAGTGATCATCTGCTTCCTTTATAACCTTATCACTACGTCGAGGCGTGTTTCGACAGTTAATGCCATTATAGGATTTAAAGTATGTCTAGAGGGGGGGGGGTGATTAACTACTTGACCAAATAAAAACTTAACCTTTTCCCAATTTTAATTCTTCCCAGATTTTAGCAACTTAGCACTAGTCAAGCAATCAACCTAACACATGCAATTCAAAGAGTATAGCAGCGGAATATAAATCATTGCATGTGAAGGTAAAGAGAGGAGTTTGGAGGGAGCAAACGCAATTGTAGACACAGAGATTTTTGGCGTGGTTCTGATAGGTGGTGCTATGGTACATCCACATTGATGGAGACTTCAACCCATGAAGGGTAACAACGGCGCGAGTCCACGGAGGGCTCCACCCACGAAGGGTCCACGAAGAAGCAACCTTGTCTATCCCACCATGGCCATCGCTAACAAAGGACTTGCCTCACTTGGGTAGATCTTCATGAAGTTGACGATCTCCTTTCCCTTCCAAACTTCTTGGTTCAACTCCAGAATCTTGACGAAGGCTCCCAAGTGACACCTAACCAATCTATGAGAGACTACTCTCCAAAAGGTAATAGATGGTGTGTTGATGATGAAATCCTTGCTCTTGTGCTTCAAATGATAGTCTCCCCAACACTCAACTCTCTCTTACAGATTTGGCTATGGTGGAAAGATGATTTGGGTGGAAAGCAACTTAGGGAAGGCTAGAGATCAAGATTCATATGGTTGGATTGGAATGTCTTGGTCTCAACACATAAGTAGGTAGTTCTCTCTTAGAAAATGAGCAGTGGAAGTGTAGGTATGTTCTGATGGCTCTCTCCACGAATGAAGAGTGCGTGGAGGGGTATATATAGCCTCCACACAAAATCTAACCGTTACAAACCGATTCCCAAACTCGGTGGGACCAAATGGTGAGACTCGGTTAGACCGATTAATTCAGTGAAAAATGTGAACGTTAGGATTTTCGGTGCGCCGATACAATCAACTCGGTGGGACCGATACGCGAGGGTTAGGGCATAACTTTATCTCGGTGAGACCAATCACATGAACTCGGTGGGACCGATTTCAGTAATAGGCAAACAGAGAGTTGGTCAGGCAAACTCGGTGGGACCGATCCGCTCATTTCGGTGAGATCGAAGCGTTACGAAAAGGAAATAGAAAGTTTGCATTGCAAACTCGGTTTGACCGATCGCTCATTTCGATGAGACCGAAACGTTACGAAGGGAAACAGAGAGTTTGCAATCCCATCTTGGTGACACCAAGATCCCTATCGATGAGACCGAAGTGATTAGGGTTTGTGGCAGTGGCTATGTCAGATGAACTTGATGGCGACGGATAGATCAAATCGGTGGGGTCGAGTTTGACATTTAGGTTTAGGACATATGTGAAATGGGAAAGTGGTTGAGGGTTTTGGAGCATATCACTAAGCATTTTGAGCAAGCAACTCATTAAGCAACACCGCATCCCTTTTTAATAGTATTGGCTTTCCTATAGACTCAATGTGATCTTGGATCACTTAAATGAAAAAAGGTGGAGTCTTGAGCTTGTTGCCAATATGTATCCTTTGCATTTTGAGGGGTCCACATCCCTAGTCCATGCCATGCCAATCATTGAACGTTTTGAAATAACTAGTAAAGTGGCCCGCTCAATGCGCGGGCAATGTCTTTTAACCATTGCATATTTCATCATTAACCTTTTTATATAATGTGAGATTACAAGTATCCTAGAATCTGTTCAAAAAAAATTTGATTATCGTTCATTATTTTATGTTACATAGATGTTAGTAATAATAAATCAAATATGAATAAGCATTAACATAAATTTTATCATTTCACGCCTAGGTGTACTAATATTTTTTGAAATTTTCAAACTCTATCAATGAGGTTTTCCGGAGTTTATTTTTTTAAAATCTTACAAAGAGATTAAACATCATGGATATTGTTATAATATTGTGTGTCGTGTAGTCTTGCTCTCTGAAGAATTACAACATTTACTTGGATTATATTATATGTGTACACCTTAGAACATGTGACTCCAGAAAATTCGTAGTAAAAAATGAATATTAAATTCACAAAGAGAAAACCCATTACAATTCATGTGCTACAACATATGGAAGAATATGTTTTTTTTTGTCACTTACCATGACGTAGGTGCTTAAATGGAAGCAGTTATAGTGAGGTCTTTGGAGCTCAACTACATACAAATTTATGTCTCATATATTCATATGATAATTAAATTATGCATTGTATTGTGGGAATAGTACAAAGAGTAATTAAAAATTGCATGCACTATTCCTCAATATAGAAATGTTTGGATGAAGATATGTCTCTATTGTTGTACTTAAAAGGTTCATGTATGACAACATCATAATTAATAAGCGCCACAACCTTCAATCGTTGCAAAAATAACAAAATGATGTTCTTGTTTTTCCTTAAGCTGAAAAGGATGATAAAAATATGCAAGGAAATCACCACTATATATCACGAACTTGGCACATGATAAATAAATGTGATGTTGGCCATTACTTTAGGAAATTTTCAATATAAGTAAGTAGCAATCATGCTGGATCTTCTCGTATTTCCAGTTTTTTATTCTTTTATTAGTGAAAAAATGCAAGATATTTTGGTTGATGCATGTAGAGAGTACATACCATATAATATAACACATTTATAAACCACATTCTCTTACTTTTGATTGGAACATAATTTATGTTACGATTGGGGTGCATCAAGGTTCACTCATATGTTGTACAATAGAACATGCCGACATAGTGTAAAAACACCGGTGATGCAGATACATAGTTTGTTTTCATGACAACATTTTGATAGATAGAGAAAGCAAGATGTGTTGCATGGCCATTCTATCTGATTGGATACTTCGGATATCCCCATCGGTCATCGCTGCCACTTGTTTTATCATGTTGCCATGAATTTTCGCGTAGGGTGAGATTAGCATGATAGTTGAAATAAAGTGGCATGAGAATGTAACTACTTGAGAAAGGAAGTTCTATCATTGTAGGGTGAAATCTCCGAATATGGATACAGCTTGTCCTTGCCAGCGTAGGCGTAGATGCTCGTGTTCACGATCCTAGGATGTCTTCTTCGATATCCGTGTGTACGTACAGCTGGTTCTCTAGCCACTGGTAAGAATGGCACCCCGTCCACATGCATGCTACATCATCCGTTTGCTCCATAAATCTTGATTACTTTGACCTTCCCTAGGTTTGATTTATTTTCCTCTGTTTATGAGGCGTGCATACTCTTGTGGAAAACCAAGTTTTCTTCTACCCCAATGGTATGTGTACATAGATATGACTGATAATTTCTAGACGGTAATAGATGATATACCTAGGTTTAGAGGAGAAATCGCTTAATTTTTCTTCATAATTGGCTATTCTGGTCAATTTTGAGTGGACCATTTAGACTTGATGAATTTCGAGCTTTTGGTTTGTTCGATTTCCTCTTTACAATTACCACGTTTGTAAAAATTTGGCCCAAGTCTCTCTATATCTAAGGAAACATTATTTAAGCACAATTCATTTTCATATGCTTCAATTCGTACGTGCATGGTTATATGACTCTTTCATATTACAGTAGATGCACACAGCTATCAAAGATATCCACCTCCTGTTCTACGCTGTTGATTGTGATGCTGATAAAGTTTTGTAGATTGCGTGCAGCTGAGGCGCACTATGGATCGATGGATTGAGCTGGCTTGAACGCACATGTACACAGGAGTCTTCAATGCTGACCGGTTCCTAAGCTAGCCATGCTAGCTGATTTATTTCGCCAAGGCTCAACACGTACGTACACAACCTGACGATAAATATGATGGATTCCTCTCTTGTGTAAACCTAGCCTAGCTCCTGATTGATTCCCTCCCGGCCGGCCGGAAAGACAATGCAACACATGTACCTATACACCTAATGGATGTACGTATGCCAAAATGTTCTGAATGTGTGATTATATTTTTTTCTGACTTGGACAAGTGATTTTCATTAGCTAGATGGATATGTTATTACACTAAAAAAATGATGGACAGTTATTTTTTATGACCTGGACGTGAGGACAATTTTTTTTACCTGGACACATGATTTTTTTAGCTAGATGGATGGTTTGTTTTTACCTGGATACATGATTCTTTTGACATGGAAACATGAGGACAAGTGTTAACTTTGTTTACCTGGGCACGTGATTTTCTATAGCTAGAGGTTGGGTATTCTTTTTTATATGGACACGTGATACTTGTAGCTAGACGCGAGGAAAATTATTTAGGTCCATAATGTTTTGCGTAATGGCAATGGTGGGTAATTTAGAGAGGATGGCATAGGTGGGTTATTTCTTCAGCTGTAAAAGTGGATCTAACAGTTGTGGTTTTTTGACAAATAAAATTAAAGGACAGATGTTTCTGACTATTGTGGTAATTTCTAGATTATTTCTCTTTTTTCGGGTTGACCCGTCAAATACTTTTTTATATATAATAGATTATCTTGAAAGATCATTAGTTCAATGAGCTATACATTGTTAAGACTTACCAAAACCATCCAGGGATTAGTTGCACTTTCAGCCATGAATACTAAAATCATGCTCTATGCATGGAAAAAAGAAAAAAAAGGTTTATATGGAGGAAAGTCTAACACAGCGACTATAAAACAATAAATTGGAAAAAATTCCGATGACGCCCTGCCGCACGTCTGTGCCGTTCCTCCTTAGCAAATAAGTCCTTTAATAGGTGGATATGGTTGTGAAATGTTGGCCTTAAAAAGGGACCCTTGATACAACCATAGGGCTCTTGATGAACCTGCAGCAAGAGAAAAAGGGTATATGCGGTCCGCATGGGGTCAAACCGTACAATAGATCGTTTCCGCAATGTGCCTCCGACGCCGCCCAGGGTATTTTCAATGCGTAGTTATGTACGTGCGGTACACAAGCTGGAACCTGGTGGGGTGGTTGCCGGAGGCCAAACTGCTAATCGAGGTCCGGTCCTATTGATCTATCGCTGTTATGCATGGGCTGGACTTGTTTAGATGCGTTATTGGCTTTATTGGCCAACGAGCTACTCGGCTTGATAAGGCCGCTGTATACTTTGGCTGCAAGAACCGCGGTGTGCTCCTCGATGCGGAGAGAGTGCTCCATATTACCATTGATTGTGATAACGCTGTTTGAAACGAGAAAAATCTTAATTGCACTCCGTGAGAAGGGAAGAGAAGGAGTATGGATTTCTCTCATGTGCCGGGGAAAAGAAAAATGCGGGCGTGCCAGTGTACCGTAGTACACAAAGAAAAGTGGTACGGGAAAAAATTATTTCATTAATCTCATCGGATAAACAAATTACAAGATCCCGTAAAAAAGAATGCGCTTCGTGGCCTACTAGCGCGGCCAGCCTGACTGTGGCGATGTGCGGTCTCCTGGTTCCCGGGGCCTCGAAAGGCTCCCGGTTAATTACTCCCGTGGGTTGCTCCGCGAGATACCTCCGATTAAGCCATGTGGTCGTCTTCGTTGTCTTTGCTTCGCGTTCTCCATGCATGATGATGATGGTGTGAGTGTATGGTGTGGGCGGCGGCAAAGCCCGTGTCCTTGTTGGTACATGTGCCGCTCAAAACATTGCTTTGTGCTAGCCATGTCCGCCCTTGCTGTCGCGCCTCGTCGATCTTGACAGCGTTGATGTAGTCGGTGTTGAAGTTGCATGGGTCCTGCTTGGCTCGGACTTCTTGACGATGTACCGGCGTCGTCGGGGTAAGCAAGGGGTTGCCTCACGGGAGTATTCTTTTTTTTGGAGACCGACGTCGGTGTAAGACCAACACACGCTCGTATCAGCAATGCCGGTGTGGTTGGCACCTCGTCTCGGCTGGACGCCGAGTTTACGGCGGTCCACCAAGACAAAGGATGCCACCTCACATGGCCATAGAAAGGTGACATCTTAGAGGCCACATCGCCTTGGTTTGATGCTACACCAAGGGTGACCTGAATGCCGGCGATGCCATGGGCCTGTACACCAAACGACCTATTCGCCCTGATGGGTGCGCCTCCCTTGATTGGACTCCAAGTCTACGGCAGTCCGTTTTGTCAAGGACGCCGCCCGACAAACTTGTGGAGAGATATTGTAGAGGTCTCATCACCTTGGGTGGGTGCTACACCGAAAGGGGACCCGTATGCTGGGGACATGTTCGCTGTGGTGGGTGTGCCTTCATAGGTGGGACTGGTCTTGAGCTACATCGTCGTGAGCACCAGTTTCACCATGTCATCTCCTCTAGAAATCAAGACACCAAACTTGTGCACCGTGATCAGAACGCCATGGACCTGTGCATCGGAGAGACCTGTTCGTCATGATGGGTGCCTCGTCTCGGCTAAACACCGTATTCGGTGGTTTGCCGAGACAAGTATCACGCCGAGACCTGTAAGCCATGGTGAGTGTGCGCATCGTTGTGAGCACCGATTCTGCCACATCATCTCCTTCGAGAAGCAAGACACCAGATATGTGCACCGATGACCTGTTCGCCGAGGACCTGTGCGTCGGAACCTGTACACCATGATTGGAACATCATGGACCTGTGCATCGGAGACTTGTTCTCCATGACCTGTGTGTCGCGACTTGTTCGTCGGGGGCATGTAGGCCGCCTTGGTAGAGCACCAGGGCTAGCGGTTGGGCTGTGACGTTGGTGAGCTCCGGCTGCTCCCACTAGTGCAGAACCGGGCTTTAGCGCTGATACGTCTCCAACGTATCTATAATTTTTTATTGTTCCATGCTATTATATTACCCCTTTTGGATGTTTATGGTCTTTATTTTACAAATTTATATCATTTTTGGGACTAACCTACTAACCGGAGGCCCAACCCGTATTGCTGTTTTTTTTGCCTATTTCAGTATTTTGAAGAAAAGTAATATCAAACGGAGTCCAAACGGAATGAAACCTTCGGGAGCGTGATTTTCGGAACGAACGTGATCCAGAGGACTTGGAGTCCAAGTCAAGAAGCAATCGAGGCGGCCAGGAGATAGGAGGGCGCGCCCACCCCTCCTGGGCGCGCCCCTGTCTCGTGGGCCCCTCGAGTAGCCACCGACGTACTTCTTCCTCCTATATATTCCTACGTACCCCGAAAACATCTAGGGAGCCACCGAAACACAATTTCCACCGCTATAACCTTCAGTATCCACGAGATCCCATCTTGGAGCCTTCGCCGGCACTCTGCCGGAGGGGGAATCGACTATGGAGGGCTTCTACATCAACACCATAGCCCCTCCGATGAGTTGTGAGTAATTTACCACAGACCTTCGGGTCCATAGTTATTAGCTAGATGGCTTCTTCTCTCTTTTTGGATCTCAATACAATGTTCTCCCCCTCTCTTGTGGAGATCTATTCGATGTAAACACTTTTTGCAGTGTGTTTGTCGAGATCCGATGAATTGTGGGTTTATGATCAAGTTTATCTATGAGAAATATTTGAATCTTCTCTAAATTCTTTTATTTATGATTGAGTTATCTTTGCAAGTCTCTTCGAATTATCAGTTTGGTTTGGCCTACTAGATTGATCTTTCTTGCCATGGGAGAAGTGTTTAGCTTTGGGTTCAATCTTGCGGTGTCCTTACCCAGTGACATAAAGGGTTGCAAGGCACATATTGTATTGTTGCCATCGAGGATAAAAAGATGGGTGTCGGTGTACAAAAGTAGGGGCTCTGCTTTTGACCCCATTACTTGTGCGCGGGCAGTCAGAGCCACCCGCCACGGCCACACATAACAGGGCAGGAAAAGGAAGCCGGAGAGAAGCCGAAGGCTCATGACAGACAAGGTAACATCAAGGACCAAGGCCACAAAGTGCAGATTGGCGAAGCAGGTTTCCTCGGCAAGACCCTTGCCGGGGGCAGCCTCGGCAAGCCCCTTCCCGGAGCAGCTCGCCCACACCAGCGGAGCGGGCCACCCTCGAGCCACGGTCTCCAACAGCCATGTTGGACCAGGGCTCGGGAGGCACCTCCATGGTGGCATGCAGATCTTTGTGAAGATATAGAATGATCAAGACCAGATGAGGATTGGAAAGCAACAATCCTCACCAAGATCCTTACCAAAGGAATCCACAAGACCCCCGGCAAGACCCTTGCCGGGGACGCCAGCGCGCCACGGCAGGACCCTTGCCGGGCCACCCGACAAGACCCTTGCCAGAGGCGACAACAGGGCCACTGCCAGGCCCGCACCAACCAACTCTCCGCCGCCGTTCGCATGCAGCTGCCGGCCCAACCAGCTGGGCAGGCACCTGCGTGGCAACATGCAGCTTCCAGGCCAACTCAGCACGCACCTGCGTGGCAGCATGCAGATCTTCATGGAGGCTCCACCACCGCGCCACCTCACCTGCCTGCCTGCCTACATGGCACCACATGCATCATTGGCCAGGGCGCGTGTCGAAGCGAGGAGGAGCGGCGATGGACGGGCCGTGCCTCGCTCCCGTCCCCGATAAAGCGAGAGATACCTAAGCCTTGCATTAAATGCGCTTTGTCCTGTAATACCAGCGATAAGGTCACAACGCTGTAGCACTTTCCACCTCCTGTGTGCCACTGTGGCAGCCCCTTTAGCCTATAAAAGGAGGCCCATGGCGCACTGAGGAAGGATTCAGCTCTTTGGAATCTGGTAGCACCCGGAGCTAGTTCAAGAGCTCAAGAACACTAAATACATCCACCAAAGCAGGATCATAGGGTTTTACGCATCTTTGAGGCCCGAACCTGGGTAAATCCCCCTTTGTGCTGTCTACTAGTCCCGCTCTTCTCACGATCCCGCGCCCCGCAACCGTAGTAGGGATTCCAGTGATCTCATAGGTGTCGTTTCCCACCGACATCTTACGCGCGTAGCTGCTCCTCGATTTTCCTCCCGCCGACATCTTTGGCGCGGTCAACCATCAAGTTCTTCAAGGGACTAGTGTGCCGTTTTGGGATACCCAACAGGATCATCACCGACAATGGCACACAGTTCACAAGCCACGCCTTCATGCAATACATTGAGGATCTCGGCAGCAGGGTCTGTTTTGCCTCCGTGGCACATCCACGGAGCAATGGCCAAGCGGAGAGAGCAAATGCTGAAGTCCTGCGAGGCTTAAGAACGAAGACTTTTGATAGGCTGCGCAAAAGTGGAAGACGCTGGATTGATGAGTTGCCGGCGGTTCTTTGGTCGTTCAGAACAACGCCAAATCGAGCCACCGGCCAGACACCATTTGCCCTGGTCTATGGGGCAGAAGCAGTTCTCCCCACGGAACTCATATACGGGTCACCCCGAGTGCTCTCTTATGATGAGCTTGAGCAAGAGCAATTGCGGCAAGATGACGCAACGCTCCTTGAGGAAGATGATCTTCGGGCAGCTGTGAGAGCAGCACGCTACCAGCAAGCCATGCGTCGCTATCATAGCCGCAAGGTTCATGCCCGGAGCTTTGAGGAAGGCGACCTTGTTCTTCGGCACGTTCAGTCGGCCAAGAATTCCAACAAGTTGACGCTGAAGTGGGAAGGCCCTTATCGGGTAACACGAGTCACCGGGCCCGACGCAGTCCGCCTGGAGGCCGAAGATGCCGTCCCAGTGATCAACTCCTGGAACATCGAGCATCTTCGCAAGTTTTACCCATAAGGCGCGGCTGCTAGGCCTCCCGACAGGCCACCCTTTTGTACAAGCCTTGCCGGCAAGGCATGTAACCCTTTGTACAAAGCCAGGCGCAGACCCTGAGCACTAATAAATGAAGTGCTGGCGCCCTAAGTTATAGCATGCATGCTAGGTCGAGTATCCTCCTCGGTTAGGGTTGATAGTGCTTGGCAGCGGCTAACCCCTAGTTAGAGGTCGAGTGTGCATCTCTCTGTTTCTTCCCTGCCCTTTTTGGTTCGCAGGACACATAAGTATTTCTGCCGAGCTGTTTGGAAGAGAGGAACGGACCGGTGCCCCGACCCCGGCAAGCCAAGGTTGCCAGGGGCTGCAAATACAAGGATCCTTCCACGGCAAGCCAAGGTTGCTGTGGGCTGCAGGACCAGATAAGTATTTCATCCTCTATCATGCATTTCGTTATGAACTGGGGGATGTGAAACCACGTTTTATATCCAAGCTATCGTGCTCCCCTCTGTCCGAACCCAAGGATTATCTCCTGGGTCCGAAGTTGGTCGTAGTCGTGGCAACAAGAGGATAAAACGTGGAGCCCAAACTCGTCTCATCCCTGCCTCCGCCAAGAGCATGAGAAAGGTCGAGCAAGATGGGGGAGCGGCAAGGCCTGTTGCCGGGCGAAAAACATTTTAGATAGTAACAAGGATTCAATCCTTGCTGTGGGTTTCACTCGCGAACGAAAATCCCGGAAAACATCCTTTTTCATTAAAAACATCCCATACAGGTACAGTTCATATGGAATGAAAAACATGAGCAAGGGGATTACAAGTTCTAAATCTAACAAGGGCCCGAAGGCTTACAGGACTAAAAAGAGGTAAGGTGCCCGTAATCCCTTTCTTGTCCCTCTCCCCAGGAAACGGAACAAGAAGGCAAAAGGGCAAAAGGGGCGCCTAGGCGAAGTACGAGCAGCAGAAGGCACTAGGAGAACATCCCGATGGCCACCCCGAAGGGAGGCTGGTGATGATGATGACGATAGAAGAGCTGGAAGACGAGGCGGCAGGACTGTCAATACGCTACGAAGGGGTCGGTGCCCATGTACTCCAACTTGACGGCCTTGCCGCCCGCCCTCTTCCTCTTCTGCAGCCTCCCAACGCCAGCCGCCCAAGGAGGCGACCCCGAGAAGTTCAAGGAACCGGCGACACGGATGATGGAGTCACCGGTGCCGCCCGGAATGACGCTCGACACCTAGTCGGACCCGTCATCCTGCCGCCCGCTACCCTCGTCATCGCTGCCGCTGTCCTCCTCGTCACCTTCGCTCGGGGAGGAATCTTCATTGTCGGAGGAGCTCTACACGCAGCACCTTACGCGAGTCCCGAAGTGCCTGAAGATCTTGACTGAGAGGAGGCCACTCTCCATTATTTTGAAGTGGAGAGTGAGCCCCTCCGTCAAGCTATGGACGCGGGCGAAGGTCTTCCACCCTCGATGGAGGTACATGACGTGAGGGGCGGGGAGCTGGACGTCGTCCCATATGCCGCTGTTCCCACAACTCCTCATATGCAGCCGCAAAGCTTGCGGTGGATCCAACTCCATCTCCTACGCAAACAGAGTCGAAAGGCGAAGACGACGGTGCGGCGGCTGGCGCAGCCTGATGAAGAACTCGCGAGGGTTGTCCCCGATGTGGCCCTCCATCGGAGGAGGGGCCACTGGCGGAGGCGAGGCCGATCTGCCGCCCCGTCCTCCTCTCCCTTGAGCACTATGGCGGCCTCGACCTCGCCCCCTCCCTCTCGCATCTGGCTCCGCCGCTACGAGCTCTTGGGGAGGGGCGATGCATTCTCGAGCCGAGACCCTCGCCGCCACTGATGAAGCGTCGCCACGCCCTCTTACCATGGCAGAAGAAAGGAGGAAGCAGGAATGGTGAGAGGCATATGGCGAAGGGTTAAGAGGCACCGTTCCTCCCACTCCCCTCTTTATAAGGGGGCGGGGGCGGGGCTCGGCCTTCCCCTCTCGGCCAATCCGGCCCGTTGAAGTGATAACAAGCGTGTTGGGGAATGTTGCAGAAAATAAAAATTTTCTACGTATCACCAAGATCAATCTATGGAGTCATCTAGCAACGAGAGAGAGGAATGAACCTACATACCCTTGTAGATCACGAGCGGAAGCGTTCAAGAGAACGGGATTGATGGAGTTGTACTCGTGTGATCCAAATCACCGATGATCCTAGCGCCGAACGGACAGCACCTCCGCGTTCAACACACGTACGGTTGGGAGAGACGTCTCCTCCTTCTTGATCCAGCAAGGGGAAGGAGAGGTTGATGGAGATTCAGCAGCACGAGAGTGTGGTGGTGCAAGTAGCGGGGATCTCGGCAGGGCTTCGCCAAGCTCAGCAAGTGGGAGAGGTGTTACGGGGGGAGAGGGAGGCGCCAGGGGCTTGGGTGCGCAGCCCTCCCTCCCCCCTCTTTATATGGGGACCCTGGGGGGGGGGGGCGCCGCCACCCTAGAGATCCAATCTCAAGGGCGGGGGGCAAAGGGGGGAACTTGCCCCCCAAGTCAGGTGGGGCGCCCCCACCCCAGGGTTTCCAACCCTAGGCACAGGGGGAGGCACAAGGGGGAACACCAGCCCACCAGGGGCAGGTTCCCTTCCCACTTCAGCCCATGGGGCCCTCTGGGATAGGTGGCCCCACCCGGTGGACCCCCGGGACCCTTCCGGTGGTCTCGGTACAATACCGACGACCCCCAAAACTTTCCCGGTGGCCGAAACTGGACTTCCTATATACAAATCTTTACCTCCGGACCATTCCGAGACTCCTCGTGACGTCCGGGTTCTCATCCGAGACTCCGAACAACTTTCGGGTTACCGCATACTAATATCTCTACAACCCTAGCGTCACTGAACCTTAAGTGTGTAGACCCTACGGGTTCGGGAATCACGCAGACATGACCGAGACAGCTCTCCGGCCAATAACCAATAGCAGGATCTGGATACCCATGTTGGCTCCCACATGTTCCATGATGATCTCAACGAATGAACCACGATGTCGAGGATTCAAGTAATCCCGTATACAATTCCCTTTGTCAATCGGTACGTTACTTGCCTGAGATTCGATCGTCGGTATCCCAATACCTCGTTCAATCTCGTTACCGGCAAGTCACTTTACTCGTACTGTAATGCATGATCCCGTGACCAACCACTTGGTCACATTGACCTCATTATGATGATGCATTACCGAGTGGGCCCAGAGATACCTCTCCGTAATACGGAGTGACAAATCCCAGTCTCGATTTGTGTCAACCCAACAGACACTTTCGGAGATACCTGTAGTATACCTTTATAGCCACCCAATTACGTTGTGACGTTTGGCACACCCAAAGCACTCTTACAGTATCCGGGAGTTACACGATCTCACGGTCTAAGGAAATGATACTTGACATTAGAAAAGCTCTAGCAAACGAACTATATGATGTTGTGCTATGCTCAGGATTGGGTCTTGTCCATCACATCATTCTCCCAATGATGTTATCCCGTTATCAATGACATCCAATGTCCATGGTCAGGAAACCGTAACCATCCATTGATAAACGAGCTAGTCAACTAGAGGCTCACTAGGGACATGTTGTGGTCTATGTATTCACACATGTATTACGATTTCCTGATAACACAATTATAGCATGAACAATAGACAATTATCATGAACAAGGAAATATAATAATAACCATTTTATTATTGCCTCTAGGGCATATTTCCAACAGTCTCCCACTTGCACCAGAGTCAATAATATAGTTACATTGTGATGAATCGAACACCCCTAGAGTTCTGGTGTTGATCATGTTTTGCTCGCGGAAGGGGTTTACTCAACGGATCTACGACATTCAGATCTGTGTGCACTTTACAAATATCTATATCTCCATCTTGAACATTTTCACGAATGGAGTTGAAGCGACGCTTGATGTGCCTGGTCTTCTTGTGAAACCTGGGCTCCTTGGCAAGGGCAATGGCTCCAGTGTTGTCACATAAGAGAGTTGATACGTCTCCAACGTATCTATAATTTTTGATTGTTGCATGCTATTATATTACCCCTTTTGGATGTTTATGGGCTTTATTTTACACATTTATATCATTTTTGGGACTAACCTACTAACCGAAGGCCCAGCCCATATTGCTGTTTTTTTGCCTATTTCAGTATTTCGAAGAAAAGGAATATCAAACGGAATGAAACCTTCGGGACCATTATTTTCGGAACAAATCTGATCTGGAGAGCCTGGAGTGCAAGTCAAGAAAGCTCCGAGGGCCCCACGAGATAGGAGGGCGTGCCCCCTGTCTCGTGGGCCCCTCGGGCGTCCACCGACGTACTTCTTCCTCTTATATATACCTACGGACCGCGAAAACATCCAGGAGCACCACGAAACACAATTTCCACTGCCGTAACCATCTGTATCCGCGAGATCTCATCTTGGAGCCTTCGCCGGCATTCTGCCAGAGGGGGAATCGACCACGGAGGGCTTCTACATCAACACCATAGCCCCTCCGATGAGTTGTGAGTAGTTTACCACAGACCTACGGGTCCATTCTCTCTTTTTGGATCTCAATGCAATGTTCTCCCCCTCTCTTGTGGAGATCTATTCGATGTAATCTCTTTTTGCGGTGTGTTTGTCGAGATCCGATGAATTGTGGGTTTATGATCAAGTTTATCTATGAATAATATTTGAATCTTCTCTGAATTCTTTTATGTATGATTGAGTTATCTTTGCAAGTCTCTTCGAATTGTCATTTTGGTTCGGCCTACTAGATTGATCTTTCTTGCCCTGGGAGAAGTGCTTAGCTTTGGGTTCAATCTTGCGGTGTTCTTACCCACTGACAGAAAGGGTTGCAAGACACGTATTGTATTTTTGCGATCTAGGATAACAAGATGGGGTTTATATCATATTGCATGTGTTTATCCCTCTACATCATGTCATCTTGCTTAGTGCGTTACTCTGATCTTATGAGTTAATACTTTAGATGCAGGCAGGAGTCGGTCAATGTGTGGAGTAATAGTAGTAGATGCAGGCAGGAGTCGGTCTACTTGTTATGGAGGTGGTGCCTATATACATGATCATGTCTAGATAATCTCATAACTATGAGCTTTTCTATCAATTGCTCGACAGTAATTTGTTCACCCACTATAATACTCATGTTATCTCGAGAGAAGCCTCTGGTGAAACCTATGGCCCCGTGTCTATCTCTTATCATATTTGCTTTCAATCTATCTTTATTTGCATCTTTACTTTTTGCATCTATATTACAAAATACCAAAAATATATTATTATCTCTCTATCAGATCTCACTTTTGCAAGAGGCCGTGAAGGGATTGACAACCCCTTTATCGCGTTGGTTGCGAGTTCTTAGTTTGTTTGTGTAGGTGCGTGGGACTTTTGAGGAGCCTCCTACTGGATTGATACCTTGGTTCTCAAAACTGAGGGAAATACTTACGCTACACTTGCTGCATCACCCTCTCCTCTTCGGGGAAAACCAACGCAAGCTCAAGATGTAGCAAGAAGGATTTCTGGCGCCGTTGCCGGGGAGGTCTTCGCTCAAGTCAAGACATACCAAGTACCCATCACAAACCCATCTCCCTCGCATTTAAATTATTTGCCTCTAGTTTTCCTCTCCCCCACTTCACCCTTGCCGTTTTATTCGCCCTCTCTTTCCCTATCTCCTCCTCTCTTTTCGCTTGGCTTTTTCTGTTGCCCGTGTGTTTGCTCGTTTGCTTCGTCCATATGACTAGTTCCTTGTCCGCTCCTATCTCTCCCGAGTTTGAAGTTCTTCACTTCAAGCAAAGGCAAGGAGAAAAATTAAAAGATGCTGGGTATAGGATGATGGAATCTTATCGCAAGTGCACCCTATAGGTGAATTTAGAATTCTTCTTCGCAGTTTTTATGTTGGGTTAAACATGACGCATAGACAACTCTTGGATTGCATTGCCAAGGGAAATTTTATTGAAATTGATCCAAGTATTGCGCATGAAATTATAGAGGGAATTGTGGGAACACTACCTCAAAAGGGAGGATCTCATCCTACCCAAGAAGAAACGCAAGTGTTTGGAAAGATTTGCGAAGTAACAATTTTTTTACAAAAATCTCTTGAGCCTCTTAAAAGTGTTAGTGGAAATCTTATTGCATGAATATGTTGATCACTCTTTGCAATAAGCGGTTGGATTCTTTAGATCTAAAAATTTCAGAGTATGAAGGGAAGCGGAAAGAACCTCCCGGATTCGAGCATGACTCCGCAAAAAACTGAAAATTAAAGATGACACTAGTTAGATCTATCCTTGCTTTTATGCCTAGCTAGGGGCGTTAAACGATAGCACTAGTTGGGAGGCAACCCAATTTCTCTTTATTTTTTTTGTTTTTGCTCCTGTTTAGGAATAAATCTTGCATCTACTCTCTGCTTAGATGTGTTTTTATCTTTTAATTAGTGTTTGTGCCAAGTAGAACCTATAGGATAACCTACGATGATAGTTGATTTGATTTTGCTGAAAAACAGAAACTTTGCGCGCACGAATATAATTTTGTTAAATCACGGGAAAGTGATTTTGCGTTGATTCTTTTTGCTGCTGTTCAATAGAAAAATGTTCCAGGACTTCCTATTTTGGTAGGATTTTTAGAGTTTGAGAAATTTAGGTTAGTTACAGATTGCTACAGACTGTTCTGTTTTTGACAGATTCTGTTCTTCGTGTGTTGTTTGCTTATTTCAATGCATCTATGGCTAGTAAATTAGTATATGAACCATAAAGAAGTTGGAATACAATAGGTTTAACACCAAAATAAATAAAGAGTGAGTTCATTGCAGTACCTTATGTGGTAGTTTTGTTTTCTTTCACTAACGGAGCTTATAAGATTTCCTGTTGAGTTTTGTGTTGTGAAGTTTTCAAGTTTTGGGTAAAGCTTTTATGGACTATGGAATAAAGGGTGGCAAGAGCCTAAGCTTGGGGATGCCCATGGCACCCCAAGATATTCAAGAATAGCCAAAAGCCTAAGCTTGGGGATGCCCTGGGAACGCATCCCCTCTTTCATCTTCGTTCATTGGTAACTTTACTTGGAGCTATATTTTTATTCGCCACATGATATGTGTTTTCCTTGGAGCGTCGTGTATTCTATTAGTCTTTGCTTTTTAGTTTACCACAATCATCCTTGCTGTACACAACTTTTGGGAGAATCCTATTTGATTAGAATTTGCTAGAATACTCTATGTGCTTCACTTATATCTTTTTGAGCTTGATAGTTTTTGCTCTAGTGCTTCACTTATATCTTTTAGAGCCCGGTGGTGTTTTAATTTTGAAGAAATTGCTAGTCTCTCATGCTTCACTTATATTATTTTGAGAGTCTTTTAGAACAACATGGTATTTGCTACTGTCATAAAGTTGGTCCTAGAATGATGAACATCCAAGTTGGGTATAATAAAAACTATCATAGGAAGTGAATTGGATGCTATGATCAACTTGATACTTGATAATTGTTTTGAGATATGGAGGTAGTGATATTAAAGTCATGCTAGTTGGGTGATTATGAATTCAAAGAATGCTTGTGTTGAAGTTAGCAAGTCCCTTAGCATGCACGTATGGTTAAAGTTGTGTAACAAATTTGAAACATGAAGTGTACTGGCTTGTGCATCCTTATGAGTGGCGGTCGGGGACGAGCGATGGTCTTTTCCTACCAATCTATCCCCCTAGGAGCATGCGCGTAGTACTTGATTTTTGATGACTTCTAAATTTTTGCAATAAGTATATGAGTTCTTTTGACTAATGTTGAGTCCATGGATTATACGCACTTTTACCTTTCCGCCTTTGCTAGCCTCTTCGGTACCGTGCATTGCCCTTTCTCACCTTGAGAGTTGGTGCAAACTTCACCGGTGCATCCAAACCCCGTGATATGATACGCTCTATCACACATAAACCTCTGTATATCTTCCTCAAAACAGCCAACATACCTACCTATTATGGCATTTCCATAGCCATTCCAAGATATATTGCCATGCAACTTTCCACCGTTCCGTTCTTCATGTTCATGACATACTTTACTTTTGTCATATTGCCATTGCATGATCATGTAGTTGACATCGTATTTGTGGCAAAGCCACCATGCATTATTTTTCATACATGTCACTCTTGATTCATTGCACCATCCCGGTACACCGCCGGAGGCATTCATATAGAGTCATATCTTGTTCTAGTTTCAACTTGTAATTCTTATGTTGTAATCAATAGAAGTGTGATGATCATCATTATTAGAACATTGCCCAAAGAAAAAAAAGGAAAGGCCAAAAAAAAGAAAGGCCCAAAAAAAGAAAAAAATAAAAAAAAATAAAAAATAAAATAAAAAGGGCAATGTTACTATCTCTTTTTCCACACTTGTGCTTCAAAGTAGCACCTTGTTCTTAATGTAGTGACTCTCATATTTTGTGCTTCAAAGTAGCACCTTGTTTTTCATGTAGTGAGTCTCATAAGTTGTCTTTTTCTAGTGGGTATTTTTCATTATAGAACTTGGCTTGTATATTCCTACGATGGGCTTCCTCAAATGCCCTAGGTCTTCATGAGCAAGCAAGTTGGGTGCACACCCACTAGTTTTCCCTTGTTGAGCATTTGTAGCTCTAGTGCTTCCGTTGCATAGCAATCCCTACTCCTCATGTTCACATCAATTGATGGGCATCTCCATAGCCCGTTGATTATCCTCGTCAATGTGAGACTTTTTCCTTTTTTGTCTTCTCCACACAATCCCCATCATCATATTCTATTCCACCCATAGTGCTATATCCATGGCTCATGCTCATGTATTGCGTGAAGGTTGAAAAAGTTTGAGATTATTTAAGTATGAAACAATTGCTTGGCTTGTTATCGGGTGTATAGAAGTTGGGAACATCTTTGTGTGACGAAAATGAAGCATATCCTAACTATATGATTTTGTAGGGATGAACTTTCTTTTGCCATGTTATTTTGAGAAGACATGATTACTTTGATTAGTATGCTTGAAGTGTTACTATTTTTTATGTCAATATGAACTTTTATTTTGTATTCATTTGGATCTGAACATTCATGCCACAATGAAGAAAATTACATTATGAATTATGCTAGGTAGCATTCCACATCAAAAATTCTCTTTTTATCATTTACCTACTCAAGGACGAGCAGGATTTAAGCTTGGGGATGCTTGATACGTCTCCAACGTATCTATAATTTTTGATTGTTCCATGCTATTATATTACCCCTTTTGGATGTTTATGGGCTTTATTTTACACATTTATATCATTTTTGGGACTAACCTACTAACCGGAGGCCCAGCCCATATTGCTGTTTTTTTTGCTTATTTCAGTATTTCGAAGAAAAGGAATATCAAACGGAGTCCAAACGGAATGAAACCTTCGGGAGCGTTATTTTTGGAACAAATCTGATCCGGAGAACCTCGAGTGCAAGTCAAGAAAGCTCCGAGGGCCCCACGAGATAGGAGGGTGCGCCCCCCAGGGCGCTCCCCCCTATCTCGTGGGCCCCTCGGGCATCCACCGACGTACTTCTTCCTCCTATATATACCTACGGACCCCGAAATATCCAGGAGCACCACGAAACACAATTTCCACCACCGTAACCTTCTGTATCCGCGGGATCTCATCTTGGAGCCTTCACCGACACTCTGCCAGAGGGGGAATCGACCATGGAGGGCTTCTACATCAACACCATAGCCCCTCCGATGAGTTGTGAGTAGTTTACCACAGACCTACGGGTCCATAGTTATTAGCTAGATGGCTTCTTCTCTCTTTTTGGATCTCAATACAATGTTCTCCCCCTCTCTTGTGGAGATCTATCCGATGTAATCTCTTTTTGCGGTGTGTTTGTCGAGATCCGATGAATTGTGGGTTTATGATCAAGTTTATCTATGAATAATATTTGAATCTTCTCTGAATTCTTTTATGTATGATTGAGTTATCTTTGCAAGTATCTTCGAATTATCAGTTTGGTTTGGCCTACTAGATTGATCTTTCTTGCCATGGGAGAAGTGCTTAGCTTTGGGTTCAATCTTGCAGTGTTCTTACCCAGTGACAGAAAGGGTTGCAAGACACGTATTGTATTGTTGCCATCGAGGATAACAAGATGGGGTTTATACCATATTGCATGTGTTTATCCCTCTACATCACGTCATCTTGCTTAATGCGTTAGTCTGTTCTTATGAACTTAATACTCTAGATGCAGGCAGGAGTCGGTCGATGTGTGGAGTAATAGTAGTAGATGCAGGCAGGAGTCAGTGTACTTATTATGGATGTGATGCCTATATACATGATCATGCCTAGATAATCTCATAACTATGCGCTTTTCTATCAATTGCTCGACAGTAATTTGTTCACCCACCGTAATACTCATGCTATCTCGAGAGAAGCCTCTAGTGAAACCTATGGCCCCCGAGTCTATCTCTTATCATATTTGCTTTCAATCTATCTTTATTTGCATCTTTACTTTTTGCATCTATATTACAAAATACCAAAAATATATTATTATCTCTCTATTAGATCTCACTTTCGCAAGAGGCCGTGAAGGGATTGACAACCCCTTTATCGCGTTGGTTGCGAGTTCTCAGTTTGTTTGTGTAGGTGCGTGGGACTTTTGAGGAGCCTCCTACTAGATTGATACCTTGGTTCTCAAAACTGAGGGAAATACTTACGCTATACTTGCTGCATCACCCTCTCCTCTTCGGGGAAAACCAACGCAAGCTCAAGACGTAGCAAGAGTCATTGGCCCCGACGCATTGGGAATAACTCCTAGGTTGGTAATGAACTCCTTCATCCAGATTGCTTCATGTGCTGCCTCCGATGCTGCCATGTACTCCGCTTCACATGTAGATCTTGCCACGATGCTTTGCTTGCAACTGCACCAGCTTACTGCCCCACCATTCAAAATATACACGTATCTGGTTTGTGAATTAGAGTCATCCAGATCTGTGTCAAAGCTAGCGTCGACGTAACCCTTTACGATGAGCTCTTTGTCACCTCCATAAACGAGAAACATATCCTTAGTCCTTTTCAGGTACTTCAGGATATTCTTGACTGCTGTCCAGTGTTCCATGCCGGGATTACTTTGGTACCTTCCTACCAAACTTACGGCAAGGTTTACATGAGGTATGGTACACAGAATGGCATACATAATAGACCCTATAGCCGAGGCATAGGGGATGACACTCATCTTTTCTCTATCTTCTGCCGTGGTCGGGCATTGAGCCAAGCTCAATTTCACACCTTGCAACACAGGCAAGAATCCCTTCTTGGACTGATCCATATTGAACTTCTTCAATATCTTATCAAGGTATGAGCTTTGTGAAAGACCTATGAGGCGCCTCAATCTATCTCTATAAATCTTGATGCCTAATATGTAAGCAGCTTCTCCAAGGTCCTTCATTGAAAAACACTTATTCAAGTAGGCCTTAATGCTGTCCAAAAGTTCTATATCATTTCCCATCAATAGTATGTCATCCACATATAATATGAGAAATGCTACAGAGCTCCCACTCACTTTCTTGTAAACGCAGGCTTCTCCATAAGTCTGCATAAACCCAAACGCTTTGATCATTTCATTAAAGCGAATGTTCCAACTCCGAGATGCTTGCACCATCCCATAGATGGAGCGCTGGAGCTTGCATACCTTGTTAGCATTCTTAGGATCGACAAAACCTTCCGGATGGATCATATACAATTCTTCCTTAAGAAAGCCGTTAAGGAATGCCGTTTTGACGTCCATTTGCCATATCTCATAATCTTAGAATGCGGCAATTGCTAACATGATTCAGACAGACTTAAGCTTCGCTACAGGTGAGAAGGTCTCATCGTAGTCAACCCCTTGAACTTGCCGATAACCCTTAGTGACAAGTCGAGCTTTATAGATGGTAACATTACCATCCATGTCCGTCTTCTTCTTAAAGATCCATTTATTTTCTATCGCTCGCCGATCATCGGGCAAGTCTGTTAAAGTCCATACTTTGTTTCATACATGGATCCTATCTTAGATTGCATGGCTTCAAGCCATTTGTTGGAATCTGGGCCCGCCATCGCTTCTTCATAGTTCGAAGGTTCACCGTTGTCTAACAACATGATTTCTCGGACAGGGTTGCCATACCATTCTGGTGTGGAGCGTGTCCTTGTGGACCTACGGATTTCAGTAGCAACTTGATCCGAAGTACCTTGATCATCATCATTAACTTCCTCTCTATCCGGTGCAGGCACCACAGAAACATTTTCTTGAGCTGCGCTACTTTCCGGTTCAAGTTCTACTTTCCTCCCACTTACTTCTCTCGAGAGAAAGTCTTTCTCCAGAAAGGACCCGTTCTTGGCAACAAAGATCTCGCCTTCGGATCTGAGGTAGAAGGTATACCCAATGGTTTCCTTAGGGTATCCTATGAAGACACATTTTTCCGACTTGAGTTCGAGCTTTTCAGATTGAAATTTCTTGACATAAGCATCGCATCCCCAAACTTTTAGAAACGACAGCTTAGGTTTCTTCCCAAACCATAACTCATAGCTGTCTCTAGAGTGTATCCCCAAAATGATAGCGGTAAATAGGTGAGTGACATCATAGATTGCACCATAACCAATAGAGTGTGATTACGATGTTCGGACACACCGTTATGCTGAGGTGTTCCAGGCGGCGTGAGTTGTGATACGATTCCACATTTCCTTAAGTGCGTACCAAATTCATGACTTAAATATTCTCCCCCACGATCTGATCGTAAGAACTTTATCTTTTAGTCATGTTGATTCTCTACCTCACTCTGAAATTCCTTGAACTTTTGAAAGGTCTCAGACTTGTGTTTCATCAAGTAGACATACCCATATCTACTTAAGTCATCAGTGAGAGTGAGAACATAACGATAGCCTTCGCGAGCCTCAACGCTCATTGGACCGCACACATTAGTATGTATGATTTCCAATAAGTTGGTTGCTCGCTCCATTGTTCCGGAGAACGGAGTCTTGGTCATTTTTCCCATGAGGCATGGTTCGCATGTGTCAAATGATTCATAATAAAGAGACTCCAAAAGTCCATCAGCATGGATCTTCTTCATGCGTTTGACACCAATGTGACCAAGGCGGTAGTGCCACAAGTATGAGGGACTATCGTTATCAACCTTACATCTTTTGGTATTCACACTTTGAATATGTGTAACATCATGTTCGAGATTCATTAACAATAAACCATTGACCAGCGGGGCATGACCATAAAACATATCTCTCATATAAATAGATCAACCATTATTCTCGGATTTAAATGAATAGCCATCTCATATTAAACAAGATCCAGATACAATGTTCATGCTCAAAGCTGGCACTAGATAACAATTATTGAGGTTTAAAACTAATCCCGTAGGTAAATGTAGAGGTAGCGTGCCGACGACGATCACATCGTCCTTGGAACCATTCCCGACGCGCATCGTCACCTCGTCCTTCGCCAGTCTCCGCTTATTCCACAACTCCTGTTTTGAGTTACAAATATGAGCAACCGCACCGGTATCGAATACCCAGGAGCTACTACGAGTACTGGTAAGGTACACATCAATTATATGTATATCACATATACCTTTGGTATTGCCGGCCTTCTTGTCCACTAAGTACTTGGGGCAGTTCCGCTTCCAGTGTCCGCTTCCCTTGCAATAAAAGCACTCAGTCTCAGGTTTGGGTCCATGCTTTGGATTCTTCCCGGCAACTGGCTTACCGGGCGCGGCAACTCCCTTGCCGTCCTTCTTGAAGTTCTTCTTACCCTTGCCTTTCTTGAAACTAGTGGTTTTATTGACCATCAACACTTGATGTTCCTTTTTGATCTCCACCTCCACTGATTTCAGCATTGAATATACCTCAGGAATGGTTTTCACTATCCCCTGCATATTGAAGTTCATCACAAAGCTCTTGTAGCTAGGTGGGAGCGACTGGAGCATTCTATCGACCACCGCGTCATCCGGGAGATTAACTCCCAGTTGAGATAAGCGGTTGTGCAACCCAGACATTTTGAGTATGTGGTCGCTGACAGAACCATTCTCCTCCATCTTACAACTGTAGAACTTGTCGGAGACTTCATATCTCTCGACCCGGGCGTGAGCTTGGAAAACCATTTTCAGCTCTTGGAACATCTCATATGCTCCGTGCTGCTCAAAATGCTTTTGGAGCCCCGGTTCTAAGCTGTAAAGCATGCCGCACTGAACCAGGGAGTAATCATCACTACGCGACTGCCAGGCGTTCATAACGTCTTGAGTTGCTGGGAAAACGGGTGCTTCACCTAGCGGTGCATCTAGGACATATGCTTTCTTCGCAGCTATGAGGATGATCCTCAAGTTCTGGATCCAGTCCGTATAGTTGCTGCCATCGTCTTTCAGCTTGGTTTTGTCTAGGAACGTGTTGAAGTTGAGGGCAACATTAGCGTGGGCCATTTGATCTACAAGACATATATTGCAAAGATTTTAGACTAAGTTCATGATAATTAAGTTCATCTAATCAAATTATATAATGAACTCCCACTCAGACAGACATCCCTCTAGTCATCTAAGTGATCCATGATCTGAGTCAACTAGACCGTGCCCGATCATCACGTGAGACGGACTAGTCATCATCGGTGAACATCTTCATGTTGATCGTATCTTCTATACGACTCATGTTTGTCCTTTTGGTCTCTTGTGTTCTGAGGCCATGTCTGTACATGATAGGCTCGTCAAGTCAACCTAAGTGTTTTGCATGTGTAAATCTGGCTTACACCCGTTGTATGTGAACGTTAGAATCTATCACACCCGATCATCACGTGGTGCTTAGAGACAACAAACTTTCACAACGGCGCACAGTTAGGGGGAACACTTTCTTGAAATTATTATGAGGGATCATCTTATTTACTATCGTCGTTGTAAGCAAATAAGATGCAAAAACATGATAAACATCACATGCAATCAAATAGTGACATGATATGGCCAATATCATTTTGCTCCTTTTGATCTCCATCTTCGGGGCGCCATGATCATCATTCTCACCGGCATGACACCATGATCTCCATCATCATGATCTCCATCATCATGATCTCCATCATCGTGTCTTCATGAAGTTGTCACGCCAATGATTACTTCTACTACTATGGCTAAGGGTTTAGCAATAAAGTAAAGTAATTACATGGCGCTATTCAATGACACGCATGTCATACAATAAATAAAGACAACTCCTATGGCTCTTGACGGTTGTCATACTCATCGACATGCAAGTCGTGATTCCTATTACAAGAACATGATCAATCTCATACATCACACATATTTCATTCATCACATCCTTTTGGCCATACCACATCACAAGGCATATGCTGCAAAAACAAGTTAGACGTCCTCTAATTGTTGTTACATGTTTTTACGTGGCTGCTATAGGTTTCTAGCAGGAACGTTTCTTACCTACGCCAAAACCACAACATGATATGCCAATTTCTATTTACCCTTCATAAGGACCCTTTTCATCGAATCCGATCCGACTAAAGTGGGAGAGACAGACACCCGCTAGCCACCTTATGCAACTAGTGCATGCCAGTCGGTGGAACCTATCTCACGTAAGCGTACATGTAAGGTCGGTCCGGGCCGCTTCATCCCACGATGCCGCAGAAACAAGATAAGACTAGTAGTGGAAAGTAAATTGAAAAAAATCGACACCCACAACAATCTTGTGTTCTACTCATGCATAGAAACTACACATAGACCTAGCTCATGATGCCACTGTTGGGGAATGTTACAGAAAATAAAAAATTTCTACGCATCACCAAGATCAATCTATGGAGTCATCTAGCAACAAGAGAGAGGAATGCATCTACATACCCTTGTAGATCGCGAGCGGAAGCGTTCAAGAGAACAGGGTTGATGGAGTCGTACTCGTCGTGATCCAAATCACCGATGATCCTAGCGCCGAACAGGCGACACCTCCGCGTTCAACACACATACGGTTGGGAGAGACGTCTCCTCCTTCTTGATCCAACAAGGGGAAGGAGAGGTTGATGGAGATTCAGTAGCACGATGGCGTGGTGGTGGAAGTAGCGGGGATCTCGGCAGGGCTTCGCCAAGCTCAGTGAGAGGGAGAGGTGTTACGGGGGGAGAGGGAGGCGCCAGGGGCTTGGGTGCGCAGCCCTCCCTCCCCCCTCTTTATATAGGGGCCCTGGGGGGCGGCGGCCCCCTAGAGATCCAATCTCAACGGGGGGGGGGGGGGGCAAAGGGGGGAACTTGCCCCCCAATTCAGGTGGGGCGCCCCCCACCACCAGGGTTTCCAATCCTAGGCGCAGAGGGAGGCCCAAGGGGGGCACACCAGCCCACCAGGGGCTGGTTCCCTTCCCACTTCAGCCCATGGGGCCCTCCGGGATAGGTGGCCCCACCCGGTGGACCCCCGAGACCCTTCCGGTGGCCCTGGTACAATACCGGTGACCCCCGAAACTTTCCCGGTGGCCGAAACTGGACTTCCTATATACAAATCTTTACCTTCGGACCATTCCGGAACTCCTCATGTTGTCCGGGATCTCATCCGCGACTCCGAACAACTTTCGGGTTACCGCATACTAATATCTCTACAACCCTAGCATCACCGAACCTTAAGTGTGTAGACCCTACGGGTTCGGGAATCACGCAGACATGACCGAGACAGCTCTCCGGCCAATAACCAACAGCGGGATCTGGATACCCATGTTGTCTCCCACATGTTCCACGATGATCTCATCGAATGAACCACGATGTCGAGGATTCAAGTAATCCCGTATACAATTCCCTTTGTCAATCGGTACGTTACTTGCCCAAGATTCGATCGTCGGTATCCCAATACCTCGTTCAATCTCGTTACTGGGAAGTCACTTTACTCGTACCGTAATGCATGATCCCGTGACCAACCACTTGGTCAAATTGAGCTCATTATGATGATGCATTACCGAGTGGGCCCAGAGATACCTCTCCGTCATACAGAGTGACAAATCCCAGTCTCAATTTGTGTCAACCCAACAGACACTTTCGGAGATACCTGTAGTATACCTTTATAGCCACCCAGTTATGTTGTGACGTTTGGCACACCCAAAGCACTCTTACGGTATCCGGGAGTTACACGATCTCATGGTCTAAGGAAATGATACTTGACATTAGAAAAGCTCTAGAAATGAACTATACGATCTTGTGCTATGCTCAGGATTGGGTCTTGTCCATCACATCATTCTCCCAATGATGTGATCCCGTTATCAATGACATCCAATGTCCATGGTCAGGAAACCATAACCATCGATTGATAAACGAGCTAGTGAGCTAGAGGCTCACTAGGGACATGGTGTGGTCTATGTATTCACACATGTATTACGATTTCCGGATAACACAATTATAGCATGAACAATAGACAATTATCATGAACAAGGAAATATAATAATAACCATGTTATTATTGCCTCTAGGGCATATTTCCAACAAAGCGGGGCCGTTGATCGCCCTCCCCGCTCCATTGAAGGAGCGTGGGAATCGACCCACGCACGTGCATGACTTCCCACATCCCGCGCGCCTGTTATTCGCCCTGCATCGTGCATGCGGCGAATGTGGCACGAGGGATAGGCGCAGTGGGACGCGTGGTGCGACGGTTCCCGAGCGAGGGCAGTAAATGAGCAGCGGCCCTGCGGTCTCAAAGAGACACGCAAGCTGCCTCTTTACTATCCACCACGTGATGACGCCAGCATGCTTCTGTCATGCGCGCGCATGACCCCCAGGTAGCGCGTTCGACGCGGGTCATGGGGAAGCGCAGCGGATGGAGTAATTACCGCAGTAAAAATCTGCCCCAACTGCCCGTGCACCGTTCTGGGCCAGGCCCAACAACGTGCTGCGCTTATGTATGGCCCAGGCCTGGGGGCTCCTGTCAGTGTACAAAATTATGGGCTCTGCTTTGGACCCCTTTACTTGTGCACGGACAGTCAGAGCCACCCGCCACGGCCACGCATAACAGGGCAGGAAAAGGAAGCCGGAGAGAAGCCGAAGTCTCAAGACAAACAAGGCAACATCAAGGACCAAGGCCACAAAGTGCAGATGGGCGAAGCAGGTTTCCCCGGCAAGACCCTTGCCGGGGGCAGCCTCCGCAGCCTCGGCAAGCCCCTTGTCGGAGCAGCTCGCCCACACCAGCGGAGCGGGCCACCCTAGAGCCACGGTCTTCAAAAGCCATGTTGGACCAGGGCTCGGGAGGCACCTCCATGGTGGCATGCAGATCTTTGTGAAGACATAGAATGATCATGATCAGATGAGGATTGGAAAGCAACAATCCTCACCAAGATCCTTACCGAAGGAATCCACAAGACCCCCGGCAAGACCCTTGCCGGGGACGCCAGCGCGCCACGACAGGACCCTTGCCGGGCCACCCGACAAGACCCTTGCTAGAGGCGACAACAGGGCCACTGCTAGGCCCGCACCAACCAACTCTCCGCCGCCGTTCGCATGTAGGTGTCGGCCCAACCAGCTGGGCAGGCACCTGCGTGGCAACATGCAGCTTCCAGGCCAACTCAGCATGCACCTGCGTGGCAGCATGCAGATCTTTGTGAAGGCTCCACCACCACGCCACCTCAGCTGCTTGCCTGCCTACATGGCACCACATGCATCGCTGGCCAGGGCGTGTCTCGAAGCGAGGAGGAGCAGCGACGGACGGGACGAGCCTCGCTCCCGTTCCCGATAAAGCGAGGGACACCTAAGCGTCGCATTAAATGCGCTTTGTCCTGTAATACGAGTGATAAGCTCACAACGCTGTAGCACTTTCCACCTCCTGTGTGCCACTGTGGCAGCCCCTTTCGCCTATAAAAGGAGGCCCATGGCACACCGAGGAAGGATTCAGCTCTTTGGAATCTGGTAGCACCCGGAGCAAGTTCAAGATCTCAAGAACACTAAATACATCCACCGAAGCAGGATCATAGGGTTTTATGCATCTTTGCGGACCGAACCTGGGTAAATCCCCCTTTGTGCTGTCTGCTAGTCCCGCTCTTCTCATGATCCCGCGCCCCACAACCATAGTAGGGATTCCAGTGATCCCATAGGTGTCGTTTCCCACCGACAATGGGGTTTATATCATATTGCATTAGTTTATCCCTCTAAATCATGTCATCTTTCTTAAGGCGTTACTCTGTTATTATGAACTTAATAATCTAGATTCATGCTGGATAGCGGTTGATGTGAGGAGTAATAGTAGTAGATGCAGGCAGGAGTCGGTCTACTTGTTGCGGACGTGATGCCTATATACATGATCATGCCTAGATAATCTCATAATTATTCGCTTTTCTATCAATTGCTTGACAGTAATTTGTTCACCCACTGTAATACTTATGCTATCTTGAGAGAAGCCACTAGTGAAACCTATGGCCCCCGGGTCTATCTTTTATCATATAAGCTTTCGATCTACTTTTATTTGCATCTTTACTTTTTGCATCAGTATTATAAAATACCAAAAATATATTTATCTTATCATACTATCTCTATCAGATCTCACTTTCATAAGTGGCCGTGAAGGGATTGACAACCCCTTTATTGCGTTGGTTGCAAGTTCTTTGTTTGTTTGTGTAGGTGCGTGGGACTTTTGAGGAGCCTCCTACTGGATTGATACCTTGTTTCTTAAAAACTGAGGGAAATACTTACGCTACTATTGCTGCATCACCCTTTCCTCTTCAAGGAAAACCAACACAAGCTTAAGACGTAGCAAGAAGGATTTCTAGCGCCGTTGCCGGGGAGGTCTTCGCTCAAGTCAAGACATACCAAGTACCCATCACAAACTCATCTCCCTCGCATTTACATTATTTGCCATTTGCCTCTCGTTTTCCTCTCCCCCACTTCACCCTTGCCGTTTTATTTGCCCTATTTTTCCCAATCTTCTCCTCTCTCTTTTCGCTTGCCTTTTTCTGTTTGCTTGTTTGTTGGATTACTTGTTGCCATGGCGCAAGATAATACCAAATTGTGTGATTTCTCCAATACCAATAATAATGATTTCCTTAGTACTCCGATTGCTCCTCTTAATGATGTTGAGTCTTGTGAAATCAATACTGCTTTGCTGAATCTTGTTATGAAAGATCAATTCGCCGGCCTTCCTAGTGAAGATGCTGCTACTCATCTAAACAACTTTGTTGATTTGTGTGATATGCAAAAGAAGAAAGATACGGATAATGATATTCTTAAATTGAAGATATTTCCGTTTTCACTTAGAGGTCGTGCTAAAATTTGGTTTTCGTCTTTGCCTAAAAATAGTATTGATTCTTGGAACAAGTGCAAAGATGCTTTTATCTCTAAGTATTTTCCTCCCGCTAAGATTATCACCCTTAGGAATGATATTATGAATTGTAAACAACTTGATCATGAGCATGTTGCCCAATCTTGGGAAAGAATGAAATTGATGATTCGCAATTGCCCTACTCATGGTTTAAATTTATGGATGATCATACAAATTTTTTATGCCGGTTTGAACTTTGCTTCTAGAAATCTTTTAGATTCGGCCGCGGGAGGCACGTTTATGGAAATCACGTTAGGAGATGCTACAAAACTTCTTGATAATATTATGGCTAATTATTCTCAATGGCACACCAAAAGATCTTCTAGTAAAAAAGTGCATGCTATAGAAGAAATCAATGTTTTGAGTGGAAAGATGGATGAACTTATGAAGTTGTTTGCAACTAAAAATACTCCTCTTGATCCCAATGATATGCCTTTGTCTACTTTGATTGAGAATAATAATGAATCTATGGATGTGAATTTTGTTGGTAGGAATAGTTTTGGAAACAATGCTTATAGAGGAAACTTTAATTCTAGACCGTTCCCTAGTAATTCCTCTAATAATTATTGAAATTCCTACAATAATTCTTATGGTAATTTTAATAAGATGCCCTCTGATTTTGAGAATAGTGTGAAAGAATTTATGATGTCTCAAAAGAATTTTAATGCTTTGCTTGAAGAAAAAATGCTCAAAGTTGATGATTTGGCTAGGAACGTTGATAGACTTTCGCTTGATGTTGATTCTCTTAATCTTAGATCTACTCCTCCTAAGCATGATATCAATGAGTCTCTCAAAGCAATGAGAATTTCCATTGATGAGTGCAAGGAAAGAACCGCTAGATTGCATGCTAAGAAAGATTGCTTTGTAAAGGCGTGTTCTTCTAGTTTCCATGAAAATAATGAGCAAGATCTTAAAGTTATTGATGTGTCTCCTATTATTTCTTTGTTTTGCAATATGAATCTTGATAATAATGGGACTGGAGATGAGTCAACTTTAGTTAGAATGCATCCCAAGAATTTGGAGTGTTTAGATCTTGATGCTAAATTTGGTAAAAGTGGGATTGCAGAGGTCATGACTTTAAATAGTACTGAACCCACTATCTCGGATTTCAAGGAATTTGATTATGATAATTGTTCTTTAGAAAGTTGTATTTCCTTATTGCAATCCGTTGTTAATTCTCCTCATGGTTATAGTCAAAATAAAGGTTTTACCAAACATATCGTTGATGCCTTGATGCAATCTTTTGATGAAAAACTTAATTTGGAAGTTTCTATACGTAGAAAACTTAATGATGAGTGGGAACCTACTATAAAGATTAAAATTAAAGATCATGAGTGTTTTTCTTTGTGTGATTTGGGTGCTAGTGTTTCCACGATTTCGAAAACTTTATGTGATATTCTAGGTTTCCATGATCTTGATGATTGCTCTTTAAATTTACACCATGCGGATTCCACCATTAAAAAGCCAATGGGAAGGATCAATGATGTTCTCATTATTACAAATATAAATTTGGTGCCCGTAGATTTTATCGTTCTTGATATAGATTGCAATCTTTCTTGCCCTATTATTCTTGGTAGACCTTTCCTTAGAACGATTAGTGTGATTATTGATATGAAGGAAGGGAATATTAGATTCCAATTTCCATTAAAGAAAGGCATGGAGCACTTTCCAAGAAAGAAATTCAAATCACCTTATTAATCTATCATGCGAGCTACCTATGAATCAAGTGCCAAAGATGGCACTACTTAGATCTATCTTCGGTTTTCTGCCTAGCATGGGGCGTTAAACGATAGCGCTAGTTGGGAGGCAACCCAAGTTTCTTTGTGTTTTTTTTGTTCCTGTTTAGTAAAATTTTTTGCACCTACCTTATGTTTAGATGTGTTTTTATGCTTTAATTATTGTTTGTGCCAAGTAGAATCTATAGGATAACCTATGATGATTGTTGATTTGATTTTGCTGAAAAACAGAAACTTTGCGCGCACAAAATTAATTTTGTTAAATCACAGAAATGTGATTTTGCGTTGATTCTTTTTTGCTTCTGATCAACAAACAAATTGTCCAGGAGTTCCTATTTTGGTAGGATGTTTAGAGTTCCAGAAGTTTGCGTTAGTTACAGATTGCTACAGACTGTTCTTTTTTTGACAGATTCTGTTTTTCGTGTGTTGTTTGCTTATTTTGATGCATCTATGGCTAGTATTAAGTGGTATGAACCATAGAGAACTTGGAATATAGTAGGTTTAACACCAAAATAAATAAATAATGAGTTCATCACAGTACCTTATGTGGTGGTTTTGTTTTCTTTCACTAAGGGAGCTTATGAGATTTCCTGTTGAGTTTTGTGTTGTGAAGTTTTCAAGTTTTGGGTACAGATTTGATGGACTATGGAATACGGAGTGGCTAGAGTCTAAGCTTGGGGATGACCAAGGCACCCCAAGATATTCAAGAATGGCCAAAAGGCTAAGCTTGGGGATGCCCCGGGAAGGCATCCCCTCTTTTGTCTTCGTTCATTGGTAACTTTACTTGGAGCTATATTTTTATTCGCCACATGATATGTGTTTTGCTTGGAGCGTCATGTATTATATTAGTATTTGTTTTTTAGTTTACCACAATCATCCTTGCTGTACACACCTTTTGGGAGAAGCCTACTTCATTAGAACTTATTAGAATATGCTATGTGCTTTACTTATATCTTTTGAGTTAGATAGTTTTTTCTCTAGTGCTTCACTTATATCTTTTAGAGCACGGCGGTGGCTTAATTTTATAGAAATTGCTAGTCTCTCATGCTTCAATTATATTATTTTGAGAGTCTCTTAGAACAGCATGGTATTTGCTATGGTTATAAATTGGTCCTAGAATGGTAGGCATCCAAGTTGGGTATAATAAAAACTATCATAGGAAGTGAATTGGATGCTATGATCAATTTGATACTTGATAATTGTTTTGAGATATGGAGGTAGTGATATTAAAGTCATGCTAGTTGGGTGATTATGAATTTAAAGAATGCTTGTGTTGAAGTTAGCAAGTCCCGTAGCATGCACGTATGGTTAAAGTTGTGTAACAAATTTGAAACATGAAGTGTACCTGGCTTGTGAATCCTTATGAGTGGCGGTCGGGGATGAGCAATGGTCTTTTGCTACCAATCTATCCCTCTAGGAGCATGCGCATAGTGCTTGATTTTTGATGAATTCTAAATTTTTCTAATAAGTATATGAGTTCTTATGACTAATGTTGAGTCCATGGATTATACACACTTTTACCTTTCCACCATTGCTAGCCTCTTCGGTACCGTGCATTGCCCTTTCTCACCTTGAGAGTTGGTGCCAACTTCACCGGTGCATCCAAACCCCGTGATATGATACGCTCTATCACACATAAACCTCCTTATATCTTCCTCGAAACATCCACCATACCAACCTATTATGGCATTTCCATAGCCATTCCGAGATATTTTGCCATGCAACTTTCCACCGTTCCGTTGATCATCATCATGACATACTTTACTTTTGTCATATTGCCATTGCATGATCATGTAGTTGACATCGTATTTGTGGCAATGCCACCATGCATAATTTTTCATACATGTCACTCTTGATTCATTGCACCATCCCGGTACACCGCCGGAGGCATTCATATAGAGTCATATCTTGTTCTAGTTTCGAGTTGTAATTCATATGCTGTAATCAATGAAAGTGTGATGATCATCATTATTAGAGCATTGCCCAAAAAGAAAAAAAAGAAAGGAAAAAAGGCCCAAAAAAAGCAAAAGAAAAAGAAAAAAAGAAGAAAAGAAAAAAAAGAAAAAAAATTTAAAAAATTAAAAGGGGCAATGTTAGTATCTCTTTTTCCACACTTGTGCTTCAAAGTAGCACTTTGTTCTTCATATAGTGAGTCTCATATATTGTGCTTCAAAGTAGCACCATGTTTTTCATATAGTGAGTCTCATATGTTGTCCCTTTCATATACTAGTGGGAATTTTTCATTATAGAACTTGGCTTGTATATTCCTACGATGGGCTCCTCAAATGCCCTAGGTCTTCATGAGCAAGCAAGTTAGATGCACACCCACTAGTTCTCTTTTATTGAGCATTCATTTATAGCTCTAGTGCATCCGTTGCATGGCAATCCCTACTCCTCATGTTGACATCAATTGATGGGCATCTCCATAGCCCGTTGATTATCCTCGTGAATGTGAGACTTTCTCCTTTTTTGTCTTCTCCACACAATCCCCATTATCATATTCTATTCCACCCATAGTGCTATATCCATGGCTCACGCTCATGTATTGCGTGAAGGTTGAAAAAGTTTGAGATTATTTAAGTATGAAACAATTGCTTGGCTTGTCATCGGGGGTGTAGAATTTGGGAACATCTTTGTGTGAAAAAAATGAAAAATAGCCTAACTATATGATTTTGTAGGGATGAACTTTCTTTTGCCATGTTATTTTGAGAAGACATGATTGCTTTGATTAGTATGCTTGAAGTGTTACTATTTCTTTTATCAATATGAACTTTTATTTTGAATCATTTGGATCTGAACATTCATGCCACAATAAAGAAAATTACATTGAGAGTTATGCTAGGTAGTATTCCACATTAAAAATTCTATTTTTATCATTTACCTACTCGAGGACGAGCAAAAATTATGCTTGGGGATGCTTGATACGTCTCCAATGTATCTGTAATTTTTGATTGTTCCATTCTATTATATTACCCCTTTTGGATGTTTATGTGCTTTATTTTACATATTTATATCATTTTTGGGACTAACCTACTAACCGGAGGCCCAGCCGGTATTGCTGTTTTTTTTGCCTATTTCAGTATTTCAAAGAAAAGGAATATCAAACGGAGTCCAAACGGAATGAAACCTTCGGGAGCGTGATTTTTGGAATGAACGTGATCCAGAGGACTTGGAGTGCAAGTCAAGAAGCAATCGAGGCGGCCAGGAGATAGGAGGGCGCTCCCACCCCTCCTGGGCGCGCCCTTGTCTCCTGGGCCCCTCGAGCGGCCACCGATGTATTTCTTCCTCCTATATATACCTACGTACCCAGAAAACATCCAGGGAGCCACCGAAACACAATTTCCACCGCTGTAACCTTCTGTATCCGCGAGATCCTATCATGGAGCCTTCGCCGGTGCTCCGCCGGAGGGGGAATCGACCTAGGAGGGCTTCTACATCAACACCATAGCCCCTCCGATGAGTTGTGAGTAGTTTACCATAGACCTTCGGGTCCATAGTTATTAGCTAGATGGCTTCTTATCTCTTTTTGGATCTCAATACAATGTTCTCCCCCTCTCTTGTGGAGATCTATTTGATGTAAACACTTTTTGCGGGGTGTTTGTCGAGATTCGATGAATTGTGGGTTTATGATCAAGTTTATCTATGAGAAATATTTGAATCTTCTCTGAATTCTTTTATGTATGATTGAGTTATCTTTGCAAGTCTCTTGGAATTATCAGTTTGGTTTGGCCTACTAGATTGATCTTTCTTGCCATGGGAGAAGTGTTTAGCTTTGGGTTCAATCTTGCGGTGTCCTTACCTAGTGACAGAAAGGGTTGCAAGGCACGTATTTTATTGTTGCCATCGAGGATAAAAAGATGGGGTTTATATCATATTGCATGAGTTTATCCCTCTACATCATGTCATCTTTCTTAAGGCGTTACTCTGTTCTTATGAACTTAATACTCTAGATGCATGCTGGATAGCGGTCGATGTGTGGAGTAATAGTAGTAGATGCAGGCAGGAGTCGGTCTACTTGTTGCGGACGTGATGCCTATATACATGATCATGCCTAGATAATCTCATAATTATTCACTTTTCTATCAATTGCTCGACAGTAATTTGTTCACCCACCGTAATACTTATGCTATCTTGAGAGAAGCAACTAGTGAAACCTATGGCCCCTGGGTCTATCTTTTATCATATAAGCTTTCAATCTACTTTATTTGCATCTTTACTTTCTGCATCTATATTATAAAATACCAAAAATATATTTATCTTATCATACTATCTCTATCAGATCTTACTTTCGCAAGTGGCCGTGAAGGGATTGACAACCCCTTTATTGCGTTGGTTGCGAGTTCTTTGGTTGTTTGCGTAGGTGCGTGGGACTTTTGAGGAGCCTCCTACTGGATTGATACCTTGGTTCTAAAAAACCGAGGGAAATACTTACGCTACTATTGCTACATCACCCTTTCCACTTCAAGGTAAACCAACGCAAGCTCAAGACGTAGCCAACGCCGGTTCGTAAGGGCCTTTAGTGCCGGTTGTACAACTGGCACTAAAGAGTGGAGACTAAAGCCCCTCCCCCCTTTACTACCGGTTTGGCATGAACCGGCGCTAAAGTGCCACCATGTGGCACGAGCGAGGCCCGGGTGCTGGTAGACCATTAGTACCGGTTGGTAACACCAACAGGTACTAAATGTTTGGGGGGGGGTTGGTTTTATTTTTTCTTTTCCATTAATTTTGTGTTTACCATTTAATTCTTTTTTGTTTGCTGGTATTTTACGATACTACAAATTGTACACGTTATGCATATATGTAAATAGATTTTCTCGTACGTAGAACCACATATATATATAAATATATATCATCGAATGTCTCACAACCAACACCATTAATTATTCACACATACACATGTATATATATATATATATATATATATATATATATATATATATATATATATATATATATATATATATATATATATATATATATACAACCGGTCTATTCTGCTAATATTAGCAGAATAACTATTCTGATAATACTTCCGCACTGCATGCTCAACGCAAGTGCACGTCATTATTTTAACCATGTGTGCTGCAGTACTCTCACGAGTGAACTTTCCGTCGCAAAAAACTGCACGTTGTGTATTTTCGGTACCTTTTTTACTCTAGTTTTTTAACTGTTTGTCGGAATGAGACGTGTAATATACTGTTGAAAAGCTATGGATTAGGCGCAACTTTGCCATGTTGAACACTTTTCGAAATTCCTCACGGTTTAAGAGTAGTTTAAAAAATGGTGCGGCCCATCATGAGTGGAAGTGAGCATATTTTTGCAATTTCTTCTAAACCACTCGCTGGAACAAAGCAAATGATACACCGTTGGAAAGATATCATCGAGGCGCATCTTTTGCATATCTATTATTTCTTCTAATTCATTACGGTTTAAAAGCAGTTTCAAATTTACTAAATCGCGGAATTCTGTTTTTCAAAATTTTCCAAATTTTCAGTACTGTTTTCGCTCCAGTTTTCTAACTATTTGTCGCAATGAGGCGTATGATACGCTGTTGGAAAGCTACGGATGAGGCACAACTTTCATATGTTAAAATGTTTTTGATACTCCTTACGGTTTTTAGTTAATTTTAAAAATTGTGTTGCTGACGACGAGGGGCAGGGGCCGTTTTTCACGAAATTTTCACAAACTGCTGATTGGAATGATTCAAATCATACGTCATTGGAAAGATATCGACGAGGCGCAACTTCTTCATGTAGAATACTCACTCTAATTCCTTACGGTTTAAGAGCAGTTTTAAAATTACCGAAAAGCGAACACTGTTTTCCGCGAGACCAAAATCATCATGTGTACTGCATTAGACAGATGAACACACTGCTTCATACCAAAAAACCGCACTGCATCAAACAATCAAGTGAACTTCATGGTTTCTTTTGTCGGACGTACATTTTTTCAGACGAGTTTTTGCGAGTTTTCGTTGTCTTCTTTTCAACTTTCCTTATGGAAGAGTGGACTGCAGAGACGAGGGCAAATGAACCGTGACATATGTCGAAGTGAACCTCATTGCTATCTAGTTTTGTTTTAAAAAAATCACACTTTCATGTTGGGCGCAAGTGAACAACATCACTCTTAAAAGTAAACCACATCCGAGGACCAAATGCACTGCAAGTAATGTTAATGACTCACGAGGCGAAGTTAACTACATTTTTTCTACACTTTCTTTACCTATTTGTGTTTTCAGTCCATATATGAAGCAAACCACATGCGAAAAAGAAGTGAACCTCTCCGTGGATTTTTTCTGCTTACTTGACTACAAAATGAGCCACTTCAGGATTTACAATGAACTGCATTAGGGTAACTGTTTTACAAACAAGCTTCTTCAGTTTACATAACAAGTCTCAAACAAAATTTTCAAAAATGAATTGGGCCTCTGAATTGCTTGTGAACACCACCTCCTCTTGGTGGGTAGTCTTGCGCGCCACGCGGCCCTACTGGCGCTGTTGAATCACATGTAGTGCAATAGCAAAACTGCAGCACGGTGACGACGACCAAGGCAGGCCACCAGAGTCGACCATGGGACGATACCATTGAACATACTACAAATTGCCAGCGAACCGACTTGCTAACACAGTATGTGCTCGGGACTCGTTTCTCTCTCTTTTTTTGTCCCCCCATCTCCTGCAAAAACTGGTAAACTAGACAACAAGAAAAGCGGATAGAATACTTCATTGCACCAATGATACCCATTTAAGAAAAGAGTAAAGTGATACGAATGAGAGAAGTGAAATGCAGCAAAATACATCGAACCGCACGCTGGTGTTTTGCTCCCTAAAGCATGTATACATGCTTGTCGTTGCGTACTGCATATGCCCGTGGGCAGAGCTGCATGCCCTGGCACCAACGAACTGCACATCGAAGATGTGTTACAGGCAATCCAACTGTGTCTCACAAAAACTACAATAGCGAGATGCACGCACCCATGAATTGAACCGCTTGAGTAAATGACGTGGACTGCAAAGGGGAATGGCGACCTCGCCTCCATGGATTTGACCAACTTTTTGATAGGGGATAAGTGGGTCGCTGGGAGGTGGTGTTCACCGGCGCAGCAGCGCGACCTCCAGGGATTGACGGGGCGCTGAGGCGTGAAGAAGGTGGCGGGGGTGGTTCCTGCACATCGGAACACGGGGGGGGGGGGGAGAAGCTCAGCACGACCATGTCCTAGCCGGAGGCAGTGGACGCGATGTCCCATGTAGGCGGTAGGTAGAAGCAGTGGTCGACGGGGCAAATTGGTGGTCGATGGGATTCATGGTGTGGCGGCAGATCTAGGATGAGGGCGCTGGGAGGTTGCAGGTTAAAGGATGGCGCTGGGAGGTTGGAGGTTAAAGGATGGCGCTGGGAGGTCCCAACGGTCGAGGCGACCATGCCCCGACGGGATCCAGTGGTTGGGCGCCCTCATCCGGTGTGTCCCAACATCCACCACCCCTCCTCACCATGACGAGCACAACAACCTCACCCCGGACAGGGCGGGAGGAGAATGGGCGGGCGAGACGAGGGAGGAGGAAACCTCCAGGCTCACTTCAGCATCGGGGCAACCGAACCCCGACGAGAAGCGGGGCGAACTGCACCCGCGTGGGCTGCCGTCGAGGTAGGTGGTGGTGAGGTAGGGGCCGGAGGGCCCAGATCTAGCGCCGGAGCGGCATAGGGAGGTGAGGACCGCCGAACCAGAGGGGCGTAAAGGAGTACCTCCGCCTCTAGCCATCGACGGAAGTGGAGGGGGAGGTGTTGCCTCCACGACGGTGGCATCCATGGATGGAGAGGAGGCGGGACGGGGGTGCTGGTCCGGCCATGGCCGTGCGTGGGATGACGATGTTGGAGGCGGATCCGACTGGATCCGGCACCAGGATAGGTCGCGATGGTGTCCAGTTGGGTGAGGAAGGATGGCGGTGTAGGGAGTCCACGACCCCAGTTGGAACGGTGGTCGAGGGGAGGCGGCGGTGACGCTGGAGCTAGAGCTGGATCCTGCGGATCCTGGGATGGTAGAAACAGGGGAGGTAGAAAAGGTGGTGCTCGGGCCAGGGTGGCGCTCGGGTAGGGGGTTCGGTCTGGGGCGCGGTTACCGGCGGCGGTGTGCCTCCGGCGCGCGGCAGAAAGTGGTTGCAGGGGGGCGCATGGTGGTGGGTGGGTGGGGGTCATGGGGGAGAGAGAAAGCACAGCTAGGGTGTGTTTGACGTGGGTGGGTGGGGGTGCTCCTTTTTCTGCTTGCGTTGTGGCTCGCTTGACTCGATCGGGGTGTTATCAGAATAAGCACGGGTGTTAGAAGAATAAGGTCTTAGAGGGTGTTATCATAATAGACCCACCCTATATATATATATACCTACTATTAAAGGGAATAAGTATTCTTGGTTTGGTTTGGTCCATAGTAATGTTTTTATATAGCCCAAATTTCCGTCCATCTTTCTATATAGGTTTTTTTGGTATGTCAAAGCGTATAGAAGCCGAACTACATGCGAACACAACGTGTACATGGTCTTCGGGTTGTAATTTTAGTGGGCTTAGAAGATTTTGCCTTTTGGTATGTCAAAGCATATAGAAGCCGAACTACATGCGAACACAACGTGTACATGGTCTTTGGGTTGTAATTTTAGTGGGCTTAGAAGATTTTGCCTGGTTCTTGTTTTTGGGAACCCGCATATCCACATATGCATGCATCCCTAAAAAAATCCACATATGCATATATCAAGCCAGAAAACCATAGGTTGCACAATTCAGTCCGGACTACAAGTCCTTATATACAGCTGGTTTTAGCCGAGGCACCTACACATGCATCGATGCACTTTAACTCGAACAACCCATACATGCATCGAGCTCGAAACCCTAGATAACCGTAAGTCTCGCCGCCACCGTACCTTCCGTATGCGGCAACACCGTTCATGGACGATGAGCTCCCTCGCAGCAACTGGTTCGGCTCCAATGCATCCCGGGCACCAACCTCCCCGAGCAGCTCTTTAGCTTGCAGCGTCACAAAAAATAGCACAATGCAAAGAAGATAAACGGATGACAAGACTCAAGGAGTGGCGGCGGATAAAGATGAAATAGTGTCGCCGAAGCTGCTGCAACCCTAACCTGCTGCTGGTCCGAAGGCCATGCTGTCAGCTCAAGCGCGTCCATGTCGATCAGCAAGATCACGCTCAGAAAAAAATGTTTGACTCATCATGATACGACAAAGCTAGCACTCCGTGCGCAATCGTCTAGCATCGACTTTTGCGGCGGCGTGGCTGCCTCGCAGCATCTGCCTACACACTATAGCGTTTAGAAGATGCCCCGCGCTAAGAATTTTTTGTCCAAACACATGAACAGACATTTTAAATAGGTGCTATAGTGATTAGAAGTGGTCCGCCGCTAAGATCTTAGCGCGCTATTTGAAACTATGGAGGATACCCAGCTACTCGGCCACAACGGGAGCTTGGCAATGGCCACATCAACCAGGAGACTCTGTCTGACCATGCATTGTCATGCGAGGGTTTAGTTCTCCTGCTGCAACGCACGGGTATTTGTGCTAGTGTGTATATATATATACATCTGGGCTATTCTGTTACGCGTAACAGAATATTATTCTGTTACCCTTTTTGAACTGATGAAATTAAGCGGTTGTACTAATGACATCATTTCGGTGAACTGATCATTTTTTATTAAAAGGGTAAATAAGAGCTCCCTCCTGATCTCTCCTGATCGCCGCCGCCGGCCTCCCGTCACACGTGACCGATCCCTCCACCCGCCCGCCACCCTCCACAACCCAGACCCCAGCCTAGGCGCGGCGGTGCTCACGGGGGCAGCCGCCGGCGGCGACATCGTCCACTAGGACGTCGACGCGCCAAGATCCCCGGATGCTTGAACGACTTCATGCTCGTACGCCCCCCTCCCCTTTCCCCTCCTCCTCCTCCCCTCTCCTCCTCCTCCTCCTCCCCCTTCCCGAGCGACTAGAGCGGCCGGCCCTGGCTCCTGATTTCGAGATCATGGCCGGGTGGCCGGCGGAGCTCCATTCTAGCCGGGGGCGCGACCCCAGAACCTCCTAATTCTGAACCCATGGCCGGGTAGCCGGCGGAGCTCCGTTCTGGCCGGGCGTGCGAACCCGGAGCCTCCCGATTCCGAGCCCATGGCCGGGTGGCCGGCGGAGCTACGTTCTTTCCGTTCCTCACCCCGTGCGGCGCCAACGCCTACATTCCTCTGATGGCTTTTGCCACCTACATTCGTAGTTACTATTGATTGTTGTGGTTGTAGGAATGTAGAAGAAATGTGCAGTATGGCTATACGAGCGGTGAAATATATGTACATTTGATTATAGTTACTCAAGAAGTTTTGTTTGACAGTTTAAATAAGAAAAAAAATGCAGATGGTAGATAAAGGTTGAAATGTATAGATGTTAACTTGTGTGACACACCGTTTTATTTCTCTAGAGGAAAACAGTGCCCCTTAATGCTGATAGAATTCTGTTACTGATAGTTCAGGATATTCTTGCTTCAATCTTGCTTGTCTGAATAATAGCATTGTTCCTGAATGCAGGTTTACCCCATGGGCTCTGAGTATATAGTTCACAAGAGGGTTACTTGGTTGGTTTATGCAAGTCATTCTCATTGAAGCTTTATTTTTTTCACTGGGAATTGGTGAATCGTCATTGCTGGATATCGTGGCATATGCTGGGTATGAGTTTGCTGGTACCTCACTTGCGATGTTTGTCCGCATCTTCTGGAGCTACTCATACAGTACTATTTTTAAGTACATATATAGCCATGATTGTGTGATAAATTGTTTGTCAGGATATGGCTGTACTTGATTAAGCCTATATTGTAGACAGTGTGTCCGAATTTACCAAGGTGTTAGCTTTCTTATTTAGGAAGAGGTTGTCAAGAAGACAAAATCAGTTGGGAAGCTCAAACAAGAAGCTAAGAATTGCCTATAATAGAGTGAAAGATTTAACAACGAGAAGGCTGAGTTTGAGCAAGCTTCCTTCACAAAAGGAACAGTTCCTTGTCTCGACCTCTTTCTTGTGTGCCTGTCGCTAGCTAGCGATGTTTTGGTTATGCATTTTTTTGTGAAGTTCACCCTCGCCATGGACAGCATGTCATGGACCCTCTGTTATTGGCCTCCACTCCGTTGAGGCACGGATCCGCCATCACTTGCTGCTTATAGTTCAATTAATTTGTTGTTCCGTTGCAGTTTGTTGGTTTGCTGTGGATGCTGTTGCATTTTGTAGCTTGTTGTGGACGTCTTCTCATTGCTTTTTTCTCTGACTCAATTTAAGTTGTTTGTTTGTTGTTTGTAGGTTCTACAAGTTGTTTGCAATTTAGTTCAGCCGAGATAGAGCTCCTCGTCGTGCAGTCCACCTCACACTACCGGTGCAATCTCCTTTTCCTTCTCTCGGTGATCCGCTATGCAGTCTGCATGGCCACGCTCCCTTGCATTTCACTAGTGCACTGAATGAGGTTTCATTTTTTTATCAGGGGCTGGTTGTATTTGTACACAGGGATGATTGTACTTTTATGAGGGTGGTCAATTGGAAGGACATGACCGTAAAATCATAGGGGGCTGATTGTATTTTTACGAGGGGATATTATTCTTGTTAGCAGTTCATCACGCCATCATTTTACTATTTGTTGAACGGATAAATTCGAGCGGTTGTACTGATGCTATCATTTCTTTGAACTGATCGTTTTTATTAAAAGAGTAAATAGGCTCCCTCCTGCTCTCTCCCCGTTCCGTCGGCCACTCCAGCCGTTGACCGAGCTGCTCGCGGCCGATCCCTCCACCCGCCCGCCTCCCTCCCGGCAACCTAGGCCCCACCCTAGGTGCAGCGTCGGGCGCCAGGGCACGGGCGATGATAGCGGCATACTTATCTCCATGTGCGCTTTGTACTAAGCGTGTTTTTGCAGATTAGATTTTACTCTCTTTTTTGGTACGTCTTTTCCTTGTAACTTTTCAATGGTCGGTTTTCATAGTCCTCGAACTTGCATGGTTTATCACTGAACTGAATGATATTTTTTCGAAAAGGAAATGTTTTGTTTATTTCTTTTTTTAAACCCAAATTTCTTTGCAACGATGTTTTGGACTTCTAGCGTTTTATGACTTGAACTTTTACCATTTGAATTTTCGTGGGTTTATATATTGTTTGAGCTTTTTTTCAAATTTATCTAAGACATCATGTTTGAACATACAACTTTTGTAGTTGTGACCTTGTGGTCTTTCCATTTATTAAATTTTTCATCCGAACTTTTACTGCTACAATTCCTTTTTGCAAATTTATTGTCCCTTGATTTAGAACTGATGCAATTTTTAATTTTTAATTTATGGTACTTACGGTACTAGAGAGTTTGTACTTATCAAAAAATAATCACTCAATGTTCTTTTAGTTTTAGTTTTTATCTTCTTTCCTATCCTTATCCTTACTGATGGTGTCATCGCCATCGTACCTTTATGGTTTATATAGTTGAATGGACTTTCATTTTTACCAGTTTCTTCTTTTATAAACTTACATTTTTACCATTTTCTTCTTTTAAAAGCTTATGTTTTCTTCTCCAAACTTCCTACCTGACGAGAATCAGAACTTATTTATTTTCTACATTTGTACTTCCAAGTGTCTTTAATGACATTTTCACTATTTTACTTTGTTCTATCTCATCAAACAGGCGCACACCACATTTGAAGAAACAAAATATGAATCTTTGAAGCACTACGGGGGATAACGATTGCACAGGACTTCATGTGTGCCTTCATCATAGAAAAATAGACCGAACATTGCCATGTCCTAAGTTTGAATAAATGAATCATATAGAATATTGTCAAAACCCCGCATTTTTCTCACTAAAGCAAACTTATGTACTTGCATGCAACCCTCTTTGAACTTGGACGGCACCTAGTGCTCAACTTGGACGATGACAAGTGCTCAACTCGAACAGAGGAGCTTCCATTGCAGTGGAAAAGACGTTGACATGTAATGGAGCTTGGCGTGCTGGAGTGATACACTTCACGCCTACTCAATGTCACGATACCCTGCACACACACCAGCCAACAATTAACCACGTGGACTAAATTGGGGCTACAATATGAATTGAACTGGATGAAATTTAGAAATCTAACTGACAGAAGAAACTAGACACCACAGGTACATCAAATAAAAAACTGGAGTAGTTAGTACCAACTACTAAATTAATGTACTGGATATTGAACTTATGGATTGCATATTGGCAAACTTTTACAATTGACGGGAGTAATCAACATGAAATTTTTCTCTCGATGTTACATCATGTATTCCTAGACGATAATATCTGAACATCAGGGAAACAAATGCTTCAAGGTCAATAAGCATTTTCTTAATTAACAGAATGAGAAAAGAAACTATAAATGAGCTTCATAATGTGAACGAATGAGCATAAAAATATTCTCTATGCTACAGACTAAAAGAGATTCCAGTACTAGAATGACTCAAGAAGATTTTTAGATTTGTAGCAGCACACGCACCAAACTTACTGATTTTTTCTTGAACTTATTTTAGGCGATTGCATCAGTACTAGAATGTCTAGACAAATAGTTCAGATTTGTAGTAGCACACACGAGAAACTTACAGAATTTTGAAAACTGAACTGACAATTTTTCTGCACATGCACCCAACAATTTTCACTTCTACAACAGTATGCATAAGTACCAAACAACAGTATGCTCATAAACCATTTTTTACGGCGGTGTCGGCTCACTCCGTGCAACATCTCTGAACTCGGTGTATGCCAGCGGTAGAACTTCCTTGCCTTCCAAACTTGTACTGAAGATATGTACCAAACAACAGTATGCATAAGTATCCCGAAGACATACAAGAGCTACACACAACCGTGAGTTACCAAAAAACACAATAATTTGTGCATTTTTATAAAGCTTTTATATGCATAACACAATGACATTTTTTTGGCACTACTTCTGCATTTTTAGACATGCTATGCTAGAAATAACATGGTAACGGAAGTGAGTGAAATCAGATAAGATTGGTGAACTATGAAATGCACACAAACCTTCAAGGCACAAATGCCAGCCATCTACAGTAGCTCAATAAGCTAATTCTTCCTAAAATAGTTCCTTGAAATTCCTAAAACTTCAGAACAACAATAGCTATTTTTTCCTTGTCGAGAAAAAAAGCAGCGACACTGGCTATTAGCTGCACTCTCGATTCAAAATGCAACCTATTTAGCAAGATTCTTAGTTACAGTTGAAGTCAGAAGAGAGCATTCACGTAAATTTAGCCAACCCAAAGTGTTGTGTCATATAAAAAATGTGGATTTGTTATATGTGTAAAATTTGTTGTCACTGGAAAATAAGAAGCAATGTACTGAACATAATCTAAGTAGAACTAAATAACTTGTACTAATGAATAAACAAAGGGGCTAACCTTAATGCAAACTAGTCTCAACTTTCTACAGCCTTTTGTTGGACTGACGAACTGGAGGTCCTCGACCCCGCGACTCCTTCTACAGGCTCCATTGTTTGCCGCTCAATCGCAATCCATGGTGTTAGAGCGGGGCACGTCCACGACGATGGCATTGAACGGCCTGGGGTGGAGGCGATGAACTTCCTGCACGCGGCGGTGGCGTAGCTCCATCGGGAAGGAGGCCGAGTGGTGGCGGGAGGAGCATCACCGGTTGCCGGAGGGCAGCGCCCGAGACATGACAACAGGATGAATGAGGAAGTCGGGAGTGCACGATGGAGGTAGGTGGCGGGCGTTGGGGAAGGAGGAGTGCGGTGTGCGGGGAAAATCTGCCGCTGATGAAGCGAGCTAGCAATCATCCATCAACATGCTCTTTTTTGGCTCACTAAGCTTGACAGGGGAGGAGCTGTACTTGTTGCAACATCACTACTTGAACTGGTGTGAGTACCATACCTGGACGGATGGGGCAGGAGGAAGATGGTCAGGGAGTAGGCAAGAGGAGGGGGCATCTGGAGGAATGAAACAGGTGCAAGCAATTTTTAACAAAAACTAAACTATTTTTTGTAACGATACATGGACTCCCGGGGCATCAATACATGTACTTCTGTACAAAATAGCTCTCCCTAGTGAACTATGATAAGCCCAAATATAAATGGGAGCACGAATGGCACCCATCTATGGTATCTCAATAAACACAAATTCTCCTATTTAGAGGATCAGACAGCTCACATCTCGGAAAAATAACACACAGAGCACACACCATGCATGCCCGAATTGCTACTCCAGTGTGCACACATATACTTGAATTATTTTCCATCAGCTAACTGATTTCACTATTTTATATTGAATTGCGACAAATCTTTTTTTCCTAGCAAAACTTGAACTGAAAAAGACTACAAAGGTGTACGCATATATAGCAAATGCTGTGAAATGCATTTTTGTCTACTTCATAACCCATGATGAGTATCCAGTTTTTTCCCCGAATTATTCATAACTAACAACACACATCATAGCACTCTGTCTATATATCCCAGTCTCCTTGTCTGAGCTTCAGTTTGGAACATATTTCCTGAACTTACTAATTAGTATAAGATGTTCTGACGCCGACACACAATGTGTATGGAGTAGCTCTATTCTTTTTCGTGTGAATGTTTAAGAGGAAAATCAACCTTGCATTGCAGGAGAGAAGAGAAGTCTATGGCTGCGGGGATACCCCTCCGGCACCGACATCCAGAAGGGAGCCTCCCATGGACATTGTTCTATTTTCTGTGATTTTTTATGAACTGATGACCAAATCCATAGTGAACTGTGACACTAGTGTATGTTTTCTTTTTTGGTGGGGCATGATTGGAACTAGTATGAACCAGTGCGGAGATTAGAAGAGGCGTACATACATGAGGATGTCATCGGCGAACTTGCAGACGGAGGCCACGGAGGAGAGGTCGAGCTCCATGAGCTCCATGAGCCTGAACAACATCAGCCTCTAGTTTTAATCATAGTCCCAAATCAGCACCAACCTGACAGGTTAATTAGTATACAAGAACGGAACACTAAGCAATGTTTTTCTAAGTACTCTATCCATTTTGACAATCGAGTTTAATTAAGACCCGAACCTGTAGGTAAGGTAGGGACGGGCGATGGTCTTTGCACAACCTCAAGCCAAAGTTGTTCCTGAACCTGCAAGAACATCGGCAAAATGTATTTTTTCAGAATTCAGTTCATGCTCGCAATTTGCTGAAGTCCAAATTCAAATGTAGGTAAGGTAGGACGAACTCGTCTTCACCCCCGCCATGGCAGCTACTCTACTTCCCCCCGCTGATGGCTAGCAGGGCCACCCCGGCATGAAGGGCAGCCAAGTGTCCTTACTAACATATGGAGGGGTTGGCCGGCGATGGTACGGCCATGGGATCTCAGGGAAGAAGGCGGACGGATCTCGGGTAGGAAGGTGGACGGAGTGTGGGGAGGGAGGCGGACTGATTGCGGGGAGGAAGGAGGCCGGAGCGCGGGGAGGAAGGCGGCCGGAGCGCGGGGAGGAAGATGGCCAGAGCGCGAGAAGAAAGGCAGACAGAGCGCAGGGTAGGGAGGAGGCCGACACGCGAGGAGGAAGGCGACCGGAGCGGAGGAAGGAAGGCGTCCCGAGCGTGGGGGGTGGAGGAGGCCGGCGCACAAGGGAGGGCGGCTGCCGGCGCGAGGGAGGGCGGCTGTCGGTGCGAGGTAAGGGCGGCGCCGGTGTAGGAGGGAAGGAGGCGGCGGGGTGCGTGGGGAGTGACGGGCGTGGGCTCACAGGGATGAGGAGGTGGTGCTGGTGGCGGCCAGGGCCGTCGCGGTGGCGCGCTTGAGGCGAGGCCGGCCGGAGGCGCGCTGGGAGGAGGCCGGCCGACAGCGTGGGGGGGAGGAAGCCAGCCGGCGGTGCACTGGGAGGAGGCGGCCGGCGGCGCGGCGGGGAGGAGGTCGGGCGGCGGTGGGCACGGGGTAAGAAGGATCTGCAGGGGGATCAGGGTAGTTTTCTTTTTTTGGGGCCGACCGCGCCTTATAGGGACCGAGGGTAACAGATTAATATTCTGTTACCGGTAACAGAATAGCCTTATCACACACACACACACACACACACACATATATATATATACATATATATATATATATATACAATTTCTCCTACATGTTGCCTTGGTGCCTTCGGAGCACGATGACAAGTGGTTCATGGGGGCAGTAGTGGGTAATAGTATTCTCCTTTGGGATCTATGACCTGGTCGAGCAAAAATCCCGCTATTTCCTCTAGAAGTGCTAGTATGCGGTCCGCTAGTAGGAGCTGCTCCCGCACCTCTCTGAACTGTTAAGAAGGAAATCAATATGCATGTGTATTAGTTGTGTGACTAGATATCGATAATGGTGTGAATAGTGTTCTGACAAACGTACCCAATCCAGTCTTTGAGATCTGTTCCTTTCGGACGCCATCATGCGAATGTTCTCGCAAACGTAGAATGCACACAGATCATTCCCCTGCGCCTGCTTCAGGGCCTTTATGAGAATGGAATTGAATCATAAAATGATTAATCAAGCATGATAATTAATTAATGGTATTGAAACAAGAACTAAAGAGATGGTAGCTAGCTAGCTTGCTAGTACTACTTAATTACTTACCTTTGGTCGATACCAAAACAACTTTTTTTGCCCATTTGCCTAGAGTCACCTTGATGAACTTTGCCCAAGCCCTACCCGCCGACAAAGAAAATTAATAAAGGGGTTATTAAATAGTTCATATTAGGAAATGACGAACTAAGTAGGCCGAGATATAGTTAATAATGATTGAAATTACCTGTTGACTATCCCTTTCATGATGGTGTAGTCACTTTCTTCTTTAAGTAGTGAGTCCAGTAATTCAACTATTCCTTTGTCAACTTTAATGTCTAACAAGATCTAGTGGAAACTGCATAGGCACACATTTGCATGTCTTAATTAAGCGGGCATGTGCATAACACTAATTAACTACCGCAAACCCTATACACTTAATTATTAACATCTAGCTAGGTAGTAAGCAAAAACAGAATTTGTAGTACAAGACAGTGTGACTCACAGGAAGTTGTAAGGAAGTAGTATATCTTCATTGGTATTGAGGCGCTCGAAGAACTCTAGCATGCTTTCCTCCACACTTGCTTGATAAGTTGGAAGATTCCATATGTACTCATTAATGGTATTTGGGTTAATGAACCCAATGCCATAGCGTCCAGATTTTTTCATTTCATACATCTTCATCCTGCATATATATAATACCACAGAAAAGAATATAGTGAGGATTATTACATGTAATGACTGATCAAAATGATCACTACAACTAGCTTGAGACTTAAATTACAGAAAGAAATAACTTACAGACAATAGCAACTGACGATAGATTTGTCGAGTGCGTCTTGATTGTATAACTGAAATAGTTCTGAATACTCAACGGACAGAGCTTTCTCATGGAAGTAATGCTCCTCCTTGACATTCACCATGAGGGACACTCGATTGGAAATCTTGGTAATGTTCATGTACCATTGATGCAATTCATACATTCTCGTTGGGAGCTTCTTGACCTTGTCTGGCTCGACCAAAGGTTGGCCCCGGACATATTTCCATTTTATTTCCTCCTCTCTAAACAGAGGCATGGGCTCGATTTCGAGGAGTTGTCCAACAATGATCTTGAGCATTTCAGCCTGCATTATATGATCCTCGGTTATTACCACATCGCCCGGCTGGGGAATGTTCACAGTTTGCCCACAATAATATTGGGTGCGCGTACTCTCATGTGTTGTTGGCACAACAAGCGGGGGGGGGGGGGTCGATTGGGCCGCCTGTTCTCCCAGCTGGGGAATGGTTTTCCCACATTTTTGGCAGCTGCTTGTTGGCTCGAGCTCGAGCTCACTTCCTTCTATAGCCGTGCTAGACGTAGCTTCCTGATTTGGCGCTCATAGTCCGAGTCAACATGATTGGGAGCTGGTTTTCTTGCCATATGAATAAAGTGGTCAATAACTTTCTCAGTCACTTTCTCCCTTGTCAGCGGTGCCGGTTTTGGTCCAAAATGGGCGTCCACTTGGGCCCACACTATGGCTGTGTTTTGCTCCTCAGTCATGTCGTAAGTCCTCTGAGGAAAGGGAAGGCAGCTTGGACCATATTTATATCGCTTGTCTCCGCCTGTACTTCCTGTACTACCTCAACTCATACCGTTACGCACCATAGCTGCGATGTGTCTCTTCTGTGATTGCCGGCTGACATGGCTGAGTTGGAGCAGGAGTAGTGGCATGACGCTGTGCAGGACTTGAAACAGGAGGAATGGCCTCACACGTTCGTGGACTTGGAGGAGGTGGCGGACTTCGAGGAGGAGTCGGCTCACGCGTTCGTGGACTTGGAGGAGCGGAAGTCTGCTGACTCGATGGCGTAATTCGATGAGGAGTCGGCTCACGCGTTCATGGACTTGGAGGAGCGGGAGTCTTCTCACTCGGTAGCGCACTTCGAGGAGGAATCGGCAGACGCGGTGTCGGTGGACTTCGAAAGATGATGCAATCCTTTCTCCATAGGATGATACGATGTATGGCCTCTCCCAATGTGTGCTCGCCGACCCCTCCAGGAATGTCAAGCGCTAGCCTCGAATATGGTTCCACCACTTCATTAACCATGACACGAGCATAACCCTCTAGAATCGGGTTGCAATGGAAGGTTGCTTCGAGGGTAATTGTGAAAGCAACGACGTCCGCCATCTTCATGGATATGTTCTTCATTTTGGAGTGTAGCTCACAGTTAGTGTTCTCTATGATGTCATCCATAGGGTATGTATCCAGCAGTGTGTCGCCTGGGGCGGAACCAACGCTGCTTCTCAGCATGGATGAGACAGTGCTATCCAATGCTGTACGATCATCCAGTTGCTGCTGCCGCTGCTGAGACCCCCTTTCCTGGCTAAGTGAGTCAATCTGCTGCTGCTGCTGCTACTGGAATTTGAGTGCCAAGTCCGCCTGCCTTGCTTCTAGGCCTTGAAGGCGTTCTGCGTCCTGCTTCCTCTGCTCCTCCTCCAGCTTCCTCTTCTTCTCTTCCTCCATCTTCTTTCTTGCATGACTTCTTTAGTCGGTGTTCCAGTCAGAAAAGCCCTCATACCAGGGAATAACGCCCTTGCCTCGTGTTCTTCCCGGGTGTTCAGGAGTTTCCAGGGCACGCGTAAGCTCGTCGTTCTCTCTGTTGGGCGTGAACACCCCATTTCGAGCATCTTCTATTGTATCAAGTATCTTTTGTTCGGCTCCTTTTAGACTTTCCTTCTTCGAAACCAGGTCTGTCTTTGGGTCCAACGCCCCCCATGCGCATAGAACCAAGTTCTGCATGTGGGGGGCCAGCTCCTAGTAACTGGAGTGAACCCTGCATCCTCCATCTCTTGATCAGACTTATCCCACTTAGGCATTCCCACCGCGTAGCCACCTAGACCCAGCCTATGGAACTGCATCTTTTTTGCGGCATTGGCCTTGTTTTTTCTCGACCGTTCCTTAGATAATTCTGATTCCTTGAATTTCATGAAATCGGCCCATTGTTCGCTTTGCTTCTCCAGTGTTCCAATGAATTCTAGAGTCTTACTTTCTACAGCGAGGTAGTTGGCCCATACAGTTTTCTTGTGGGTGTTGAATGCAATTGCCATCTTCTTAAGAGCATTGGCTTTGACTTTCTCCACATCTGCATCCGTGAAATAATCTGGTAGGGTGAAATGTTCCATTAGAGATTCCCAAAGTTTTTTTTGCTCTTCGTCGACCCAAGTAACATTTGGACGTTTAGTTTTTGGATCTTTCCATTCTTGAATGGCGATTGGGAGTTGGTCCTTCACAAGAACTCCGCACTGATGAGTCCACTTGTTCGCAATGTTCTTAGGCATGAGGGGTTCGCCACTAGCTTTGATGGAGTCGATGTTGTAGTTTACACCCTCCTTCAACTTTTTGCCTGGGCCTCGCTTTGTCCTACTGTCTATAGAAGCAAATTTGATCGATCCGGATGGCTGAAAGAAGAAAGATCGATTCGTTAATACATCTTCAAATAAAAAAAACATGTGATGATCACCAGATGCCTGCTTAAATAAATATACCTCACCGGTAGTCTTTGTTATTTGAAGATCAACATTATTGTCTGTGTCATCATAAACATTGTCTGTGTCATCATATCATAATCATAGTTCATGACTTCATCAGCTCGGTCGTCGAGATCGAATATCTTATCATCACCCTCTCCAGTATTGTTCAGAAATTGGGAGCTGTCATCAGCTTCATTCAGATCATGTAGCCTGCGAGGGATGCATATGATCTCGAACAATTCCTCTTCTCTCTCTGCCGGTATTGTCCGCCATAGCTTTTACTTAACTAATACAGAAGATATACTTAGTCTTCAAATTACAATGCATGGATGCAATGAATAAGGAAAAACTGAATCATATAGTACATAATATGCATTGTCTCGATTAATATATAATCTCGAGTACATCGTCTCAAATATTATATATTGAATACATCACTGGCTAGGTACCTAATAAAGATCGAATACTACAGAAGAATCTAGGCCACTCACGATTCCTGGGGCGCGGGCGGTGGACACCCAAAGAGAAGGAACCATGACAGGATCATAGCTTGGGTGAGATCCCTGAAGAACCTGCCAGGTATTGGAGAACCTTACGTCCATAGAAACCATGTAGCGTTGGACGTGCTCGTCCTCCTCCCTGACACGACGACGCACCACCTCCGGCGGGGCCGGCTCTCTCTGCACCGAATGTGGCCCACGCAAACACCACCAAAGGAGATCAGGGTCGACGACGGGGCCCGAGGCAGGGTTCCTTACCAAGCGGCGCGCCCCTCCAAGTAGAACCTCCCTGTGCCAGCCCGACGGAGCGCAGTCCCGGACGCAGGTCCTCTGAAGCAGGACGTCGTCGCGAATGGGTCGATGGCGAGGATGCGGGCCGAGCATTGTCCAGAACAAATACTATATGTCCGCAAAAAGTAACATTTTTTAAATGATTGGATTGTGATAACTAAAATTCTATATGCAAATTCTAACATTTGACATTGTTTAATCTAATTCATCTAACTAAAACTAATTCTAAAATTTCTAACATTTATATATATATATAACTAACATTTCTATAAAAATTCTAATATTTCTATAACTAAAAAACAGAAAAATTGCTAACATTTCTATAACTAAAAAACAGAATTTTTTTATAACATTTCTATATAACTAACATTTCTATAACATTTCTAATATTTCTATAACTAAAAAACAGAAAACATTTATAACATTTCTATATAACTAACATTTCTAATATTTCTATAACTAAAAAACAGAAAAATTTCTAACATTTCTATAGATATTTTTATAACTAAAAAACAAAAAAAATTCTATAACTAAAATTTATACCTAAAATACTAATGTGTGTGTGTGTGTGCGCGCACGCGCGGCGGAGGGGGGGGGCTTGGGGGCGGCCAGGGTACTCACTGCGGGGCGACATGCCATGGCGTGGCGAGGCGACGGGGGGCGGCGACGGGCGAGGTGACGTCGATGGGGCGGCGACGTACATGGCGGCGGCGAGACAGCGACGACGGGGACGACAACGACGGGCCAGGGCGTCGACATGGACGGTGGCGGCGGCGATGGTGACGGGGCGGAGGCGAGACAGCGACGACATGCTGGGGCATCGACGGGGACGGGGGCGGCGGCGACGGGGACGATGACGACACGGGACGGGGCGGCAGCGATGTCAAAGCAGAGAGGAGAAGTGAGATGGAACTCAACTAAAAAATTCGTAAGTGCTGCTTATATAGGAGGCCCCTTTAGTACCGGTTGGAGCCACCAACCGGTACTAAAGGTCTGTTTTGGCACTAGTGCAGAACCGGCCTTTAGTGCCGGTTCGTAATGGCCTTTAGTGCCGGTTTGCCAACCGGCACTAAAGAGTGGGGACTAAAGGTCCCCCCTTTAGTACCGGTTCGTGACGAATCAACGCTAAAGTGCCACCACGTGGCACGAGCCAGGCCCGCGTGCGTGTAGGACATTAGTACGAGTTGGTAACACCAACCGGTACTAAATGTTTGGGTGTTTTTTTAATTTTTCCTTTAATTTTGTGTTTGCAATTTAATTTAGTGATTGTTTTACATTATAATGAGTTGTTAAATCATTAGGTGAAAGTACCGCGGATTAGTTTCGACTGGATGCATTGGATCTAGCTAGCTACTAGCTAAGTGATCAAGCATATATATATATGCCATATCCATATTATGGATATGGCATATATATACTTGATCACTTAGGTAGGATCCATCCAGCTGAGACTAATCTGCGGTTTCTTTCATTAAATGATATAATAACTCATCATCATCATCATAGTCATTACCGCTATCTAATCACTACCAACAGTAGCTTAAAGAATAAACATTCACTTGTACCAGAAGCAAAAATATCATCGAGTTCAACATGATTGTCATGATTTTATAAGCGTTCATATATAACACCACAAAAGCAAATCACTCTTTGATATTAAGTTCATAACGAAGAACACAGACATGAAAGGACAAGTACTAAGAGCATGAACTAGCTAAATCACTCCTGCTACTCTCTCTCAGGTAAAATAGCATAGAACATGTATAGCTCTCATGATTCATCATACTAGAGCATGCAGATGAACCTGTCTCCTAATCGTGGGCTGCGCTTCTCATTGCTTCCCCTAGTACTTCTCTGTGATTGTTAACAATTTTCCTCCAATCTTTCACTATTAAGCATTCATCGCTTCTAGAAATCCTGAATGCACTCATGTGCAATGCAGGATATCTTGGCCGTAAGCTAACAATTGACATGCGACCTTTAGTCTCGATCCCCTGAGGCACAACTGTCATCGGGAGTCCCTGTTGAAGAACATCGTATAGTACTTAATTAATAACAAAAATATAGTTGAGAAGAGCTCACATAATGGTAGAACTGGAGGCATCTGCACATCGACCCATATGTCTCTATTACCTTCAATATCATATTCCGGACGAATATCAAAGGTGATAACCATATCAGGCTCAAATGCATAAGCCTTGCATAGTGCTTGCCAAGTTTTGCATTCAAAATAGGTGTACGTGTTTGCATTGTATACTTTGACGTTGAAAGTATAACCATGCTCAGTTTTCAGGTAAACTCTCTTTACCTCCATAGTTTCCATAGCATTGAAACCTATCTTATCCAAGACAAAAATTCTTGCATGGCAGGGGATGCACTAGTAGAATAGGGAAAATTAAAAATTATAAGTCAGGCAAATAAAGCATATATAAGTCATGCTTAAGTACGAAAATAGACTTGTCATTGTGACTTACTGTATCGAATTCGAAGGTCTCATCCAGCTTGATGCTGAATCGCCTATCATCAACAAGGAAATTTCTGTTGCACAGGCCGCGCTGGTCTTCACAGTATTCGCACATAATGAAAATTTTTCCGTCGTCAGATGACATTTCCTATGTTCATATAGGCGAAACATTAAACACTTACTAATTCAATTAATTCAACTAAGCATTTACTAAAAGTAAACTAGTTATATTAATTCAAGTAATTCAAATAATCTCATATACCTAAATTTTCTTACTAAAAATAAACTAGATATATTAATTCAACTAGTTCAAATAATCTCATATACCTAAATTTTCTTACTAAAATTAAACTAGTTCTATTAATTTAACTAGTTCAACTAAGCATTTACTAAAAATAAACTAGTTATATTAATTCAACTAGTTCAAATAATCTCATATACCTAAATTTTAATTAGTTCAAATAATCTCATATACCTAAATTTTCTTACTAAAAATAAACTAGTTCTATTAATTCAACTAGTTCAACTAAGCATTTACTAAAAATAAACTAGTTATATTAATTCAACTAGTTCAAATAATCTCATATACCTAAATTTTCTTACTAAAAATAAACTAGTTCTATTAATTCAACCAGTTCAAATAATCTCATATACCTAAATTTTCTTACTAAAAATAAACTTGTTCTATTAAGTCAACTAGTTCAACTAAGCATTTACTAAAAATAAACTAGTTATATTAATACAACTAGTTCAAATAATCTCATGTACCTAAATTTTCTTACTAAAAATAAACTAGTTCTATTAGTTCAACTAGTTCAAATAATCTCATACACCTAAATTTTCTTACTAAAAATAAACTAGTTCTAATTCATCTAACATTAACATTCTAATATTCTAAAAATAAACTAGTTATATTAATTAATTCATCTAAACAATAGAAAACAGAAAATAAGTAAAAAAAATTGTGTGTGTGTGTATGTGTGTATGTACATGTGTGTGTAGTGTGTGTGTGTATGTGTGTGTGTATGCGTGTGTGTATGTGTGTGTGTGTACATGTGTGTGTGCATGGGCGGTGGGTGCGGGCGTATGGGCGGCAGGGGCGGCAACGACGGGGACGGCGACGACGGGCGGCGGTGGCGGCGAGGGCGGCGGGGACGGCGATCGAGGGCGGTGGGGGCGACGGCGCGGCGGCGCGACGTCGGTGTCGGCGATAGATCGATGTCGCGCGAGAAGTGGAGAAATGGTCGACGATGGAACTATTTTTCCGTAAGTGTAGTATATATAGGAGGGGCCTTTAGTACCGGTTGGAGCCTCCAACTGGTACTAAAGGCCAATTTGGCCAGCCCAAGCGGCGGGAAACGAGGGCCTTTAGTACCGGTTGGTGGCTCCAACCGGTACTAAAGGGCAACATATTAGTACCGATTGGAGCCACCAACCGGTACTAATGGTCGTGCGCTGCCACCCGCACTGCGCTATTTTTAGTCCCACCTCACCGAGCGAAGGGCAGCTGCACTGGTTTACAAACCCAGCCGCGGCTGCCCTTGTGAACTCCTCTATATAGCAGTCTTGTGGGCCTAACTAGGGCGCGCTGCCCTGTGAGCCTGCTGGCACTTCTGGGCCTAAATTTGCATACCCTAGGTCTGGCAGGCCCAGCGGGCAGTGCCCCAACAATTTTTTATATAATTTTTTCCTTTTCTGCATTATTTATTTTCTTCTATTTATTTTTGAGTAATTTTTTATATAGTTTTTTCTTTTCTACTTTATTTTTTCTTCTATTTATTTCTGAGTAGTCTTTTTGCTGTATTTAGTTTCTTTGTGAATATTTTTGCTTTATATAATTTTTTTCTTTTCTGCATTATTTATTTTCTTCTATTTATTTTTGAGTTCTTTTTTATATAGTTTTTTTCTGCTTTATTTTTTTTCTTCTATTTATTTCTGAGTAGTTTTTTTGTTGTATTTAGTTTCTTTGTGAATATTTTTGCTTTATATAGTTTTTTTTCTTTTCTGCATTATATATTTTCTTGTATTTATTTTTAAGTAATTTTTTATATAGTTTTTTCTTTCCTGCTTTTTCAGAGTTCGTTTTGTTGTGATTTACTGTTTCACGGTCATTTAGCTCTCTAAACAAATTGGTAAATGACTGAAAAACAGAAGTGATGATACCTTCAACATTTTTAGAGTTTGTTTTGTAGTGATTTTCATTTTCACAGTCATTTAGCTCTGATCTAAACAAATCGGTGACTGAAAAACAACAAATGATGTCAGAACGTGTTGGAAATTGATGACGTCGCTTCGAATGCTGCATAATGCCGGCTCAAAAAAAGTCTGGAGTTCAAATATGTTAAGAAAATGAAGTGCCCGTGTAACTGATGAGTTCTCGTCCGAAACCCTGATACTCCGAAAGAGATTGTCCAGTTTGTACACGTAGTTCGTCCATTTTTGCCATGACCCTCTCTACTCTTTCGCACATGCTATGGGGGTGAAATGATGATACCTTCAACATTTTCAGAGTTTGTTTTGTAGTGATTTTCATTTCACGGTCATTTAGCTCTAATGTAAACAAATCAGTGACTGAAAAACAGCAAATGATGTCAGAACGTGTTGGAAATTGATGACGTCGCCTCGAATGCTGCATAACGCTGGAACAAAAAAAGTCTGGAGTTCAAATAAGTTAAAAAAATGAAGTGCCCATGTAACTAATGAGTTCTCGTCCGAAACAGGTGAAGACTCATATTGAGTCCACAAATTATACACATAGAGTTCAATGAAGACCAAATGCTTGTGATAGTTTGAGAAGTAACATATTTAAAATGTGCATCTGAACGCAGAAAAAATACATTGATCAGTACCGCCTTTCAGCCAAAACGCACTACTGCTACAGAGAAGTACATAAAAAATACATTGATCAACAATGATCTTTTTGTATAGAATCAAAATTGTCAATAGGAATCTACCACCGATTTAAGAACCGGCGAAGACTCCTATTGCAGCCATAGATCCTACACATAGAGTTCAATGAAGACCAAATGCTTGTGATAGTTTGAGAAGTAACACATTTAAGGTGGTCAAAATCTTGGTATGGGAGCGAGGTGGGACTAAAAATAGCCCTGCCAGAACCTCTTTAGTACCGGTTCGTGCCACAAACCGGTACTAAAGATGCTGGTGCACGGCCAGCACCATTAGTACCGGTTCGTGGCACGAACCGGTACTAAAGATTCGCATTGAACCGGTACTAAAGATCTCCTCCCGCCTAGTCATTTGAATTGGCACTAATGGACACATTAGTGCCGGCTCATATGCAATCCGGTACTAATGTTTCTCAGATTTGGCCCTTTTTCTACTAGTGTGGCCAGGCCAAGCGGCGGGAAGCCCCCCCCCTTTAGTACCGGGTGGTGGCGCCAACTGGTACTAAAGACCCCCCCCCCTTTAGTACCGGTTGGTGCCATGACCCAGTACTAAAGGTGTGTGCTGGGGCAGGTTCGGTGCGGCAAGTTTAGTCCCACCTTGCTAGCCGAGGGGCGTCCGCACTGGTTTATAAGCCCTAGTGCGGTAGCTCTCTCGAGCTCCTCTCCAAAGCAGGCCTATTGGGCCTACCTGTTTTGTGCTTCCCTGTGGACTTACTAGGCCTTTGCGGGCCTACGTCCTGGCCCAACCACACATTGGGTTTCTAGTCGTATGCATGCCGCTCTGGCCCAGTATGCGGGCTTTTTTATTTTCTTAATTTTTTTTGCTTTATTTATTTTTGTTTTATTTATTTTTGAATTGTTTTTTGATGTATTTAGAGTTTCTTTGTGAATATTTTTGCTTTAGGTACAAAAAATTACAAACTTTCTGTTAGTGCCGGTAGTTTTCAAATTTGAATAGTTTAAATTTTGAATTATTTGAAATTTGTGTGAATCACTAGTTTGTGAATAACTTAACTTTGAAAATAGATTTTCCAGTCATTCTTTTTTCTTATGTTTAATATTAGTATGTTTTATCATTATGTTCAATTTGGTAATGCTTAGGTTATTTAACAAATGAAATGCCTTTGTAACAGATGAGTTTTCATCCGAAACCCTGATACTTTGAAAGAGATTGTCCATTTTGTACACAAAGTGCATCTAGTTTTTGCGGTAACCCTCTCTACTTTTTTGCACGTGCTTGTAGGTGAAATTATGATACCATGCCAACTTTAAAATGCCAAAACACATAACTACCCTAACTATTACAGAGATTCCCTAGGTGTGGAACACAGAAGAAAGTGATGATAGTGAAGGTGATCACATCCCAGATCTTTGGGTGTGAAAGTTTTTCTTCGCGTGTGTCCCTTTGTGCCATAGCCATGGACAATCTTCATCATTTAATTGGATGCTCGGGTCAATATTCACTTTGAATGGAGCAATTTCATCAAACTTTTCATAATCTTCTGACATGTCTGTCTTGTCACCCACTCCGACGATGTTTGTTTTCCTCGAAAGAACTATGTGGCGCTTTGGCTCATCGTATGATCCATTCGCTTCCATATCTTTTCTTTTTCTCGGCCCGGTAGACATGTCTTTCACATAAAAAAACTGCGCCACATCATTGGCTAGGACAAATGGTTCGTCTACATACACAAGATTATTGAGATCCATTGTTGTCATTCCGTACTCCGGGTCTTCTGTTACCCCGCCTTGTGTCATATTGACCCATTTGCACCGAAACAAAGGGACCTTCGAACCACCTCCATAGTTAAGTTCCCATATGTCCTCTATGTAACCATAATATGTTTCCTTTCCCGTGTTGGTTATTGCATCAAAGCAGACACCACTATTTTGGTTGGTGCTCTTCTTATCTTGGGCGATCGTGTAAAATGTATTCCCATTTATCTTGTACCCTTTGAAAGTCATTATATTCGAAGATGGTAACTGGGACAGCGAGTACAAGTCATCTTTGTTGGTGAACGTAGCAGAAATTCAAAATTTTCCTACATGTCACCAAGATCTATCTATGGAGAAACCAGCAACAAGGGGAAGGAGAGTGCATCTACATACCCTTGTAGATCGCTAAGCGGAAGCGTTCAAGAGAACGGGGTTGAAGGAGTCGTACTCGTCGTGTTCCAAATCACCGGAGATCCTAGTGCCGAACGGACAGCACCTCCGCGTTCAACACACATACAGAATAGAGATGTCTCCCACGCCTTGATCCAGCAAAGGAGGAGGGAGAGGTCGAGGAAGAGAGTCCAACAGCAACACGACGGCGTGGTGGTGATGGAGTGGCAGTTCTCCGGCAGGGCTTCGCCAAGCTTACCCGAAGGAGGAGAGGTATTGGAGGGGAGGGGCTGCGCCAGGTGCAAGCGTGAAGCTCCCATGCGCCTCCCCACTATATATAGGGGTGGAGGGGTCTGGTTTCTTGCCCTCCAAGTCCATTGGGGCGTTGGAAAACGTGGGAGGAAAGAAATCACATCATTTCCTTCCCCACCGATTGTTATCCCCCCTTTTTAGGGATCTTGATCTTATCCCTTCGGGATATGATCTTATTCCTTCTAAGGGGGGATCTTGGTGCGCCTTGACCAGGGGTGTGGGGCCTTGCCCCCATTACCCACGTTCATGTGGGTCCCCGCATGCAGGTGGGCCCCACTTCGGAACCTTCTAGAACCTTCCCGGTACAATACCGAAAAATCCCGAACATTTTCCGGTGGCCAAAATAGGACTTCCCATATATAAATCTTTACCTCCGGACCATTCCGGAACTCCTCGTGACGTCCGGGATCTCATCCAGGACTCCGAACAACATTTGGTAACCACATACAAACTTCCTTTATAACCCTAGCATCATCGAACCTTAAGTGTGTAGACCCTATGGGTTCGGGAACCATGCAGACATGACCGAGACGTTCTCCGGTCAATAACCAACAGCGGGATCTGGATACCCATGTTGGCTCCCTCATGTTCCACGATGATCTCATTGGATGAACCACGATGTCAAGGACTCAATCGATCCTGTATACAATTCCCTTTGTCTAGCGGCATAGTACTTGCCCGAGATTCGATCGTCGGTATCCCGATACCTTGTTCAATCTCGTTACCGGCAAGTCTCTTTACTCGTTCCGTAACACATCATCCCGTGATCAACCCCTTGGTCACATTGTGCACATTATGATGATGTCCTACCGAGTGGGCCCAGAGATACCTCTCCGTCACACGGAGTGACAAATCCCAGTCTCGATTCGTGCCAACCCAACAGACACTTTCGGAGATACCTGTAGTGCACCTTTATAGTCACCCAGTTACGTTGTGACGTTTGGTACACCCAAAGCATTCCTACGGTATCCGGGAGTTGCACAATCTCATGGTCTAAGGAAAATATACTTGACATTAGAAAAGCTTTAGCATACGAACTACACGATCTTTGTGCTAGGCTTAGGATTGGATCTTGTCCATCACATCATTCTCCTAATGATGTGATCCCGTTATCAACAACATCCAATGTCCATGGTCAGGAAACCATAACCATCTATTGATCAACGAGCTAGTCATCTAGAGGCTTACTAGGGATATGGTGTTGTCTATGTATCCACACATGTTTCTGAGTTTCCTATCAATACAATTATAGCATGGATAATAAATGATTATCATGAACAAGGAAATATAATAATAACTAATTTATTATTGCCTCTAGGGCATATTTCCAACAGTCTCCCACTTGCACTAGAGTCAATAATCTAGTTCACATCGCCATGTGATTAACACTCACAGGTCACATCACCATGTGACCAACATCCAAAGAGTTTACTAGTGTCACTAAACTAGTTCACATCATCATGTGATTAAGACTCAATGAGTTCTGGGGTTTGATCATGTTTTGCTTGTAAGAGAGGTTTTAGTCAACGGGTCTGCAACATTCAAATCTGTATGTACTTCGCAAATCTCTAGGTCATATTATAAATGCTGCTTCCACGCTCCGCTTGGAGCTATTCCAAATGGTTGCTCCACTATACGTATCCGGTTTGCTACTCAGAGTCATTCGGATAGGTGTTAAAGCTTGCATCGACGTAACCCTTTACGCCAAACTCTTTATCACCTCCATAATCCAGAAACATGTCCTTATTTACTCCAAGGTCAATTTTAACCGCTGTCCAATGATCCATTCCTGGATCATTCTTGTACCCCTTGACTGACTCATGGCAAGGCACACTTCCGGTGCGGTACACAGCATAGCATACTATAGAGCCTACGTCTGAAGCATAGGGGACGACCTTCGTCCTTTCTCTCTCTTCTGCCGTGGTCGAGCTTTAACTCTTAACTTCATACCTTACAACTCAGGCAAGAACTCCTTCTTTGACTGATCCATTTTGAACACCTTCAAGATCATGTCAAGGTATGTGCTCATTTGAAAGTACCATTAAGCATATTTGATCTATCCCTATAGATCTTGATGCTCAATGTTCAAGTAGCTTAATCCAGGTTTTTCACTTAAAAAACACTTTTCAAATAACCCAATATGCTTTCCAGAAATTCTACATCGTTTCTGATCAAGAATATGTTAACAACATATACTCATCAGAAATTCTATAGTGCTCCCACTCACCCTTTTGGAAATACAAGTTTCTCATAAACTTTGTACAAACTCAATATCTTTGATCATCTTATCAAAGTGCATATTCCAACTCCAAGATGCTTACTCCAGTCCATGGAAAGATCGCTAGAGCTAGCATACCTTTTAGCATCCTTAGGATCGACAAAACCTTTCTGATTGTATCACATACAACCTTTCCTTACGAAAACTGGTAAGGAAACTCGTTTTTGACATCCATCTGCCAGATTTCATAAATGCAGCTAATGCTAACATGATTCCGACGGACTTAAGCTTCGCTACGGATGAGAAAATCTCATCGTAGTCAACTCCTTGAACTTGTGAAAAACTCTTCGCCACAAGATGAGCTTCATAGACGGTGACATTATCGTCCACGTCCGTCTTCTTCTTGAAGATCCATTTATCTCAATGGCTTGCCGATCATCGGGCAAGTCCACCAAAGTCCATGCTTTGTTCTGATACATGGATCCTATCTCGGATTTCATGGCTTCTAACCATTTGTAAGAATATGGGCCCACCATCACTTCTCCATAGCTCGTAGGTTCGTTGTTGTCTAGCAACATGAACTTCGAGACAGGATCACCGTACCACTCTGAAGCAGTACGCGTACTTGTCGTCCTACGAGGTTCGGTAGTGACTTGATCCGAAGCTTCATGATCACTATCATAAGCTTCCACTTCAAGTGGTGTAGGTGCCACAGGAACAACTTCCTGTGCCCTGCTACACACTGGTTGAAGTGATGGTTCAATAACCTCATCAAGTCTCCACCATCCTCCCACTCAATTCTTTCGAGAGAAACTTTTCCTCGAGAAAGGACCCATTTCTAGAAACAATCACTTTTGCTTCCGGATCTGAATTAGGAGGTATACCCAAACATTTTGGGTATCCTATGAAGATGCATTTATCCGTTTTGGGTTCGAGCTTATTACGCTGAAACTTTTTCACATAAGCGTCGTAGCCCCAAACTTTTAATAAACGACAACTTAGGTTTCTCCAAACCATAGTTCAAACGGTGTCGTCTCAACGGAATTACGTGGTGCCCTATTAAAGTGAGTGCGGTTGTCTCTAATGCCTAACCCATGAACGATAGTGGTATTTCGATAAGAGACATCATGGTACGCACCATATCCAATAGGGTGCAACTATGATGTTCGGATACACCATCACACTATGGTGTTCCAGGCGGTATTAATTGTGAAACAATTTCCACAATATCTTAATTGCGTGCAAAAACTCGTAACTCAGATACTCATTCTATGATCATATCATAGACATTTTATCCTCTTTTCACGATGATCTTCAACTTCACTCTAAAATTACTTGAACCATTCAATAATTCAGACTTGTGTTTCATCAAGTAAATATACTCAGTATCTACTCAAATCATCCGTGAAGTAAGAACATAACGATATCCACTGCGTGCCTCAGCACTCATTGGACTGCACACATCAAAATGTATTACTTCCAACAAGTTGATTTCTTGTTCCATTTTACTGAAAACGAGGCTTTCAATCATCTTGCCCATGTGGTATGATTTGCATGTCTCAAGTGATTCAAAATCAAGTGAGTCCAAACGATCCATCTGCATGGAGATTCTTCATGCGTATACACCAATAGACATGGTTCACATGTCTCAAACTTTTCAAAACGAGTGAGTCCAAAGATCCATCAACATGGAGCTTCTTCATGCGTTTTATACCAATATGACTTTCATGGCAGTGCCACAAGTAAGTGGTACTATCATTACTATCTTATATCTTTTGGCATGAACATGTGTATCACTACGATTGAGATTCAATAAACCATTCATTTTAGGTGCAAGACCATTGAAGGTATTATTCAAATAAACAGAGTAACCATTATTCTCCTTAAATGAATAACCGTATTGCGATAGACATAATCCAATCATGTCTATGCTCAATGCAAACACCAAATAACAATTATTTAGGTTTAACACCAATCTTGATGGTAGAGGTAGCGTGCGATGCTTGATCACATCAAGATTGGAAACACTTCCAACACATATCGTCAGCTCACCTTTAGCTAGTCTCCGTTTATTCCGTAGCTTTTATTTCGAGTTACTAACACTTAGCAACCGAACCAGTATCTAATACCCTGGTGCTACTAGGAGTACTAGTAAAGTACACATTAACATAATGTATATCCAATATATTTCTATCGACCTTGCTAGCCTTCTCATCTACCAAGTATCTAGGGTAATTCTGCACCAGTGGTTGTTCCCCTTATTACAGAAGCACCTAGTCTCGGTTTTGGGTTCAACCTTGGGTTTCTTCACTAGAGCAGCAGCTGATTTGCCGTTTCATGAAGTATCCCTTCTTGCCCTTGCCCTTCTTGAAACTAGTGGTTTCACTAACCATCAACAATTGATGCTCCTTCTTGATTTCTACTTTCGCGGTGTCAAACATCGCAAATATTTCAAGGATCATCATATCTATCCCTGATATGTTATAGTTCATCACGAAGCTCTAGCAGCTTGGTGGCAATGACTTTGGAGAAACATCACTATGTCATCTGGAAGATCAACTCCCACTCGATTCAAGTGATTGTTGCACTCACACAATCTGATCACAAGCTCAACGATTGAGCTTTTCTCCCTTAGTTTGTAGGCTAAGAAAATCGTCGGAGGTCTCATACCTCTTGACGTGGGCACGAGCCTGAAATCCCAATTTCAGCCATCGGAACATCTCATATGTTACGCGACGTTTCGAAAAACGTCTTTGGTGCCTCAACTCTAAATCGTTTAACTGAACTATCACGTAGTTATCAAAACGTGTATGTCCGATGTTCGCAACATCCACAAACGACGTTTGGGGTTCAACACACTGAGCGGTGCATTAAGGACATAAGCGTTCTACGAAGCAACGAGGACAATCCTCAGTTCACGGACCCAGTCCGCATAATTGCTACTATCAACTTTCAACTATATTTTCTCTAGGAACATATCTAAACAGTGGAACTAAAGCGCGAGCTTACGACATAATTTGCAAAGATCTTTTGCCAATGTTTAGGATAATTAAGTTCATCTTATGAACTCCCACTCAGATAGACATCCCTCTAGTCATCTAAGTGATTACATGATCCGAGTCAACTAGGACGTGTCTGATCATCACGTGAGACAGACTAGTCATCATCGGTGAACATCTTCATGTTGATCATATCTACTATACGACTCATGCTCGACCTTTCGGTCTCTTGTGTTCCGAGGCCATGTCTGTACATGCTAGGCTCGTCAAGTCAACCTAAGTGTTTCGCGTGTGTAAATCTGGCTTACACCTGTTGTATGTGAACGTAGGAATCTATCACACCCGATCATCACGTGGTGCTTCGAAATGACGAACTTTCGCAACGGTGCACAGTTAGGGGGAACACTTTCTTGAAATTTTAATGAGGGATCATCTTATTTACTACCGTCGTTCTAAGCAAATAAGATGCATAAACATGATAAACATCACATGCAATCAAAAGTTACATGATATGGCCAATATCATTTTGCTCCTTTTGATCTCCATCTTCGGGGCTCCATGATCATCATCGTCACCGGCATGACACCATGATCTCCATCATCGTGTCTCCATGAAGTTGTCTCGCCAACTTATTACTTCTACTACTATGGCTACCGGTTAGCAATAAAGTAAAGTAATTACATGGCGTTCGTTCAATGACACGCAGGTCATACAATAAATAAAGACAACTCCTATGGCTCCTGCCGGTTGTCATACTCATCGACATGCAAGTCGTGATTCCTATTACAAGAACATGATCAATCTCATACATCACATATCATTCATCACATTCTTCTTGGCTATATCACATCACATAGCATACCCTACAAAAACAAGTTAGACGTCCTCTAATTGTTCTTTGCATATTTTACGTGGCTGCTATGGGTTTCTAGCAAGAACGTTTCTTACCTATGCAAAACCACAACGTGATATGTCAATTGCTATTTACCCTTCATAAGGACCCTTTTCATCGAATCCGATCCGACTAAAGCGGGAGAGACTGGCACCCGCTAGCCACCTTATGCAACAAGTGCATGTCAGTCGGTGGAACCTGTCTCACGTAAGTGTACGTGTAAGGTCGGTCCGGGACGCTTCATCCCACAATGCAGCCGAATCAAGATTGAACTAGTAATAGTAAGCATATTGAACAAAATCAAGGCCCACAACTACTTTGTGTTCTACTCGTGCAAAGAATCTACGCAATAGACCTAGCTCTGATACCACTGTTGGTGAACGTAGCAGAAATTCAAAATTTTCCTACGTGTCACCAAGATCTATCTATGGAGAAACCAGTAACGAGGGGAAGGAGAGTGCATCTACATACCTTTGTAGATCGCTAAGCGGAAGCGTTCAAGAGAACGGGGTTGAAGGAGTCGTACTCATCGTGATCCAAATCACCGGAGATCCTAGTGCCGAACGGACAGCACCTCCGCATTCAACACACCTACAGAACAGAGACGTCTCCCACGCCTTGATCCAGCAAGGAGGAGGGACAGGTTGAGGAAGATAGTCCAACAGAAGCACGAAGGCGTGGTGGTGATGGAGTGGCAGTTCTCCGGCAGGGCTTCGCCAAGCTTATGCGGAGGAGGAGAGGTATTGGAGGGGAGGGGCTGCGCCAGGTGCAAGTCTGAAGCTCCCATGCGCCTCCCCACTATATATAGGGGTGGAGGGGTCTGGTTTCTTGCCCTCCAAGTCCATTGGGGCGTTGGCAAAGGTGGGAGGAAAGAAATCACATCATTTCCTTCCCCACCGATTGTTATCCCCCCTTTTTAGGGATCTTGATCTTATCCCTTCGGGATATGATCTTATTCCTTCTAAGGGGGGATCTTGGTGCGCCTTGACCAGGGGTGTGGGGCGTTTCCCCCATTACCCACGTTCATGTGGGTCCCCCCATGCAGGTGGGCCCCACTCCGGAACCTTCTAGAACCTTCCCGGTACAATACCGAAAAATCCCGAACATTTTCCGGTGGCCAAAATAGGACTTCCCATATATAAATCTTTACCTCCGGACGATTCCGGAACTCCTCGTGACGTCCGGGATCTCATCCGGGACTCCGAACAGCATTTGGTAACCACATACAAACTTCCTTTATAACCCTAGCATCATCGAACCTTAAGTCTGTAGACCCTACAGGTTCGGGAACCATGCAGACATGACCGAGACGTTCTCCGGTCAATAACCAACAGCGGGATCTGGATACCCATGTTGTCTCCCACATGTTCCACGATGATCTCATTGGATGAACCATGATGTCAAGGACTCAATCGATCCCGTATATAATTCCCTTTGTCTAGCGGTATAGTACTTGCCCGAGATTCGATTGTCGGTATCCCGATACCTTGTTGAATCTCGTTACTGGCAAGTCTCTTTACTTGTTCCGTAACACATCATCCCGTGATCAACCCCTTGGTCACATTGTGCACATTATGATGATGTCCTACCGAGTGGGCCCAGAGATACCTCTCCGTCACACAGAGTGACAAATCCCAGTCTCGATTCATGCCAACCCAATAGACACTTTTGGAGATACCTGTAGTGCACCTTTATAGTCACCCAGTTACGTTGTGACGTTTGGTACACCCAAAGCATTCCTACGGTATCCGGGAGTTGCACAATCTCATGGTCTAAGGAAAATATACTTGACATTAGAAAAGCTTTAGCATACGAACTACACGATCTTTGTGCTAGGCTTAGGATTGGGTCTTGTCCATCACATCATTCTCCTAATGATGTGATTCCCGTTATCAACGACATCTAATGTCCATGGTCAGGAAACCATAACCATCTATTGATCGACGAGCTAGTCAACTAGAGGCTTACTAGGGACATGGTGTTGTCTATGTATCCACACATGTATCTGAGTTTCCTATCAATACAATTATAGCATGGATAATAAACGATTATCATGACCAAGGAAATATAATAATAACTAATTTATTATTGCCTCTAGGGCATATTTCCAACAATCTTCAATATCACCATCATGCATGGCACGTTTCTGCAACCAACCGGCGAAAGTCCTCGTTTGTTCATGTGTAATCCAGTCGTCAGACTGCTTCAGGTGTTTGGAGTGTAGAAAATTCTTGTGTTCCTCCATATACGGAGCCACCAAGGCGGAATTCTGTAGAACTGTGTAGTGTGCTTCAGTGAGAGAATGCCCATACATACATATTATTTGATCCCCTCCTAGCATGGCAGTCATGAGACTTTAGGCTCTGGAACTTTTTCTCTGCCATATTTATTATTCACTTTATATTCAACGAGAAGCCAGACGGTACCTTCATAACGAGCAGGCATTCAAAGAAGATTTACTTCTCTTCTTTGGTAAGAGCGTAGCTAGCCTGACCCTGATGTATGCCGTCTTTTCCGTGCATATGTTGCTGGTCCTCCCGTGCCTCTGGTGTATCTTTTGTCTTCCCATACACGCCCAAGAAGCCAAGCAGGGTCACGCAAAGATTCTTCGTCACGTGCATCACGTCGACTACGGAGCGGACCTCTAGGTCTTTCCAATATGGCAGGTCCCAAAATATAGATTTCTTCTTCCACATGGGTGCGTGTCCGTCAGCGTCCTTCGGAGCAGGTTGTCCGCCAGGACCCTTTCCAAAGATTACCTTCAAATCCTTGACCATATCATGTACATCAGCACCAGTACGGTGGCGATGCTTCGTCCGGTGATCCGCCTCACCTTTGAAATGCTTGCCTTTCTTTCTTACGGGATGCCTTCTCGGAAGAAATGGACGATGTCCCAGGTACACATTCTTCCTACAACTATCCAAATATATACTGTCGGTATCATCCAAATAGTGCGTGCATCCGCAGTTTCCCTTGTTTGTCTGTCCTGAAAGGTTACTGAGAGCAGGACAATCATTGATGGTCATGAACAGCAACGCCTTTAGGTCAAATTCTTCCTCTTTGTGCTCATCACACGCACGTACACCTTTTCCATTCCACAACTATAATAGTTCTTCAACTAATTGCCTTAGGTACACATCAATGTGTTGTTGCCGGGTTGCTTAGGGCCTTGGATGATCACTGGCATCATAATGAACTTCCACTTCATGCACAACCAAGGAGGAAGGTTATACAAACATAGAGTCACAAGCCAGGTGCTATGGTTGCTCTTCTGCTCCCCAAAAGGATTAATGCCATCTGCGCTTAGACCAAACCATACGTTTGTTGGGTCACTGGCAAACTCCTCCATGTACTTTCTCTTGATTTTTCTCCACTGCGACCCGTCAGCGGGTATTCTCCGTGCCATCACATCGCCTTCGCATGCTCTTTTTTTGGAACAAACGTTTCAACCGTGGTATTATAGGAGCATACTACATCACCTTGGCAGGAATCTTCTTCCTGGGGCGCTCGCCCTCGACATCACCAGGGTCATCGCGACTGATCTTATAACACAATGGACCACATACCGGGGAAGTGTTCAAATCCTCGTACTCACCGCAGTAGAGGATGTAGTCATTAGGGCATGCATGTTTCTTCTACACCTCTAACCCTAGAGGGCATACAACCTTCTTTGCTTCATACGTACTCTCGGGCAATTTCTTGTCCTTTGGAAGCATATTCTTTATCATTACCAGCAACTTTCCAAATCCCTTGTCAGATACACCATTCTCTGCCTTCCATTGCAGCAATTCTAGTGTGGTGCCCAATTTTTTTTGTCAGCTTCGCAATTCGGGTACAACAATTTCTTGTGATCCTCTAACATGCGCTGCAACTTCTTCTTCCCCAAATCACTTGCACAGTTTCTCTTTGCATCCGCAATGGCCTGACCTAGATCATCAGCGGGCTCATCTGATGCCTCTTCTTTAGCTTCTTCCCGCATTACCGACTCAGCTTCTTCCCCCATTGTTGTATCATCGTATTCAGGGAACCCATGGCCAGGATAGCTGTCGTCGTCCTCTTCTTCATCATTGTCTGCCATCATAACCCCTCTTTCTCTGTGCTTGGTCCAAACATTATAGTGGGGCATGAAACTGGACTCAAATAGGTGGACGTGAATGGTTCTTGATGTTGAGTAATTGTGACCATTCTTACAGCCAGCACATGGACAAGGCATAAAACCATCCACCCGCTTGTTTCCCTCAGCGGCAAGCAGAAAAGTATGCACGCCATTAATGAACTCAAGAGAGCATCGGTCATCATACATCCATTGTCGGCTCATCTTCATTACACAACGCCAAAAAGACCAAATTAATACAAGTTCATACATACACATATAGTTCATACAACACTTAAATGCAACAAACAAATAACTATCTAGCTAAACCATTTAAATGCAACAACAAATGTGATCAAGATTGCAACTAAGGTAACAACTGATCCAACATCATAATGATACCAAGCCTCACTATCAATGGCATACTTTCTAATCTTTCTAATCTTCAAGCGCATTTTCTCCATCTTGATCTTTTGATCATCGACGACATCGGCAACATGCAACTCCAATTCCATCTTCTCCCCCTCAATTCTTTTCAATTTTTCTTTCAAATACTCGTTTTCTCTTTCAACTAAATTTAACCTCTCGACAATAGAGTCAGTTGGAATTTCTGGTTCACATACCTCCTAGATAAAAATATCCATGTCAACTTGATGGGCATAATTTTTCATAAACACAGAATGCAACAACTAGTTTTAAAAGAGAATAGACCACATCCGAATCGTAACAAGGACGAGGGCCGACGGGGACGGATATCAAAACCATGGCACTATGTATAACAAACAACATACTGGTAAGATAATTATATGAGTAACTGTATATCCAAATCACACGAACATCAATTTGGTAATGTAAAACATTCATGAACAAGAGCCTCACCACAAGGTGGTGCCGGCGACAGGGCAGTGTGGGCGATCGACCGTGGTTACGAAAGAGATTTAAAAGGCACTAAGTAAACCACACCTACATATGCAAAGCAAGTGTTATTTTTGACCTCAAATTGCATATAAATCAAATACTAGCACATATAATTCCTCACAAATTACTAAACTCACAAATTAATCAATATACAAAGCATTGCAAGAGCTAATCTAGCAATGAGAGATGAAAGGACAAATTTGCTAACCTTTATAATCATTTGAATGGATGGGGGCCTTCAAATCTTGACAAATTTTGGTCAAAATGGGTGATGAGCTCGAGGAAGAGGGGAAGAACAGAGGAGGAGAGGGGAAAGGGGAAGAATAGAGCGAGCTCGGGTGGGCGAAGGGTTTATGTAGGACGACCTTTAGTACCGGTTCGTAACACAAACCAGTACTAAAGGCGCTGGAGGGGCCCCACACTGACAACATCCTGCCACCACTCACTTTAGTACCGGTTCGTGGCACGAACCGGTGCTAATGGTTTGCCACGAACCGGTACTAATGAGAGCGGCCGGCTAGCCGTTGGAACCGACGCTAATGGACACATTAGTGCCGACTCAAAATCAAACCGGCACTAATGTGCTTCACATTTGACCCTTTTTCTACTAGTGTCCTTGGTCATCTTCAACCAAGAACACGATGCTTGAACACGAAGAGCTCAATGTAGACAAACTCCGATGAAGTCTGCGTAGCCTCCTGGTCCAATGCAATCATCTTCGGCGGCGACGGCGGGATCGGGTACGCACTCTCTGTGCATAGTGCATGCATGCTGGATGTGAGGGAGAAATAGAAGATAGAAAAATTAGACAATCATCTCACAATAGGGAAACCTGAGCTTCATGTTCATGTTGCTACCGCTGTGGTTCCTTGCGCTTGTACAAGCCAGGTGGATGGATGCGTGAGGTGATGATGCGGCCGCGTGGGTTCTGGGCGTGCGTTAGTTCTCCTTTTGCGTGAGTTCTCCTGCAAAATAGTTGACAACACATAGAAAAAGAAAGATTATTATGACACCGTTTCCATAGTCGTCACCGTGTCCTTCTCGGTGCACATCCCGCTGCCATGGGCGCGTCCTCCTAGGTGCACAGCGCGTCTTGATCTCCTCGGGTACAGACACCGCCCTCCGCCTTCAGGCGCGTGCTTCTTGCAACCTGCACATAGCGGACACCATCTTCATGTCCTCCCGAAGGTGCCTCCTGGGTCTTGATATATGTGTTGTATCTCTCTTGGCCTCGGCTGCCTCAGCTCCCCTTTGGCGCGCCTCCTTGTGTACGTCTCTTCTCTGCCGGCTGCCTCTTGATGTGATCTAGTGTATTAATAAGAATATAAAAAGAGACGAGTCATTGAAGTAAAGAGCACCGTATGTGCCCGTGCGTGCAATGGCCTGGTGTGTGGTCCGTTGCCGTTGCCGTCGTCGAGCTCGGGCGGGTGTCATTGCCGCCGCCGCGTCCTCCCGCATATGTTCTTGCACCGCCGTGAGCCCGACCGCCGTACACGCCGCCGCCGTGGGCGCGCCTCACCCGGATGGCTTCCTTCTCTGTTGGTCTCTCCTCTAGTCCGTGGTAGCTGCCTTCACTACAAAAAAAAGACACATCCGTGACATTTTGGGCCGAACGAATTTTTTTCCTGTCATACATATGACACTTCTATGACGATAATCATGACAAAACCCGGTATCATCATAGATATGGTGGGCTCCTACTTCTATGACAAAAAATCATGACAGAAAATGGGCTTTTCATGCTGGGCGGGCCGGAGACGCATCTGCATGACATTCTTTGGGCCGTCCATGATTGAAAAAACCGTGGTAGAAGCGAGGGGGAGGAAAATTTCGGGGAGTTCCCGGTTACGGTGGGAGGTCGGGGGCCGAGCGATGCACGTTTCTCTCGTACACGTACGCGCGTGTGTGTGCGAGGCGTTGGCTCTAACTGAACCCGAGCGAGGCATTCAGCTCTAACTGAACCCGAGCGATTGCACTGCAGGCTACGCATTACTGAACCCGAGCGATCGATTCCTTCGCTACTGCTGCT